>NC_090361.1:22458439-22462661 GCF_035084215.1 Heptranchias perlo
TCCTCCAGCCTTAAGTACCATCCATCGTTCCTTCTTGGAACACTCCGACCGGTTTCGCCATCTCACGGCTCATCAGGGAGCTACAAACAAACAGACCAAGTCCTTAGTGCGTCACTTGCAAAAGTTAGGTTTTAAAATGGTGGGCAGAGGGGGGAAACGCCCTCCCTATGTTGTCTGCCTCTTGGTTCTGGCCCGCACCTCAGACTGTTGC
This sequence comes from Heptranchias perlo, assembly GCF_035084215.1. NCBI lineage: Eukaryota > Metazoa > Chordata > Chondrichthyes > Hexanchiformes > Hexanchidae > Heptranchias > Heptranchias perlo. The sequence goes on from NC_090361.1 coordinate 22,458,651, forward strand.
TGTTGTCCAAATGAATGCACCTTGTGCTTTAGCTTTAGGCACCATCCAGAGTTCCTGCTTGGCTACTACTGAATGTGTCCCGTCCTCCAGCCTTAAGTACCATCCATCGTTCCTTCTTGGAACACTCCGACCGGTTTCGCCATCTCACGGCTCATCAGGGAGCTACAAACAAACAGACCAAGTCCTTAGTGCGTCACTTGCAAAAGTTAGGTTTTAAAATGGTGGGCAGAGGGGGGAAACGCCCTCCCTATGTTGTCTGCCTCTTGGTTCTGGCCCGCACCTCAGACTGTTGCTGTTGTCCAAATGAATGCACCTTGTGCTTTAGCTTTAGGCACCATCCAGAGTTCCTGCTTGGCTACTACTGAATGTGTCCCGTCCTCCAGCCTTAAGTACCATCCATCGTTCCTTCTTGGAACACTCCGACCGGTTTCGCCATCTCACGGCTCATCAGGGAGCTACAAACAAACAGACCAAGTCCTTAGTGCGTCACTTGCAAAAGTTAGGTTTTAAAATGGTGGGCAGAGGGGGGAAACGCCCTCCCTATGTTGTCTGCCTCTTGGTTCTGGCCCGCACCTCAGACTGTTGCTGTTGTCCAAATGAATGCACCTTGTGCTTTAGCTTTAGGCACCATCCAGAGTTCCTGCTTGGCTACTACTGAATGTGTCCCGTCCTCCAGCCTTAAGTACCATCCATCGTTCCTTCTTGGAACACTCCGACCGGTTTCGCCATCTCACGGCTCATCAGGGAGCTACAAACAAACAGACCAAGTCCTTAGTGCGTCACTTGCAAAAGTTAGGTTTTAAAATGGTGGGCAGAGGGGGGAAACGCCCTCCCTATGTTGTCTGCCTCTTGGTTCTGGCCCGCACCTCAGACTGTTGCTGTTGTCCAAATGAATGCACCTTGTGCTTTAGCTTTAGGCACCATCCAGAGTTCCTGCTTGGCTACTACTGAATGTGTCCCGTCCTCCAGCCTTAAGTACCATCCATCGTTCCTTCTTGGAACACTCCGACCGGTTTCGCCATCTCACGGCTCATCAGGGAGCTACAAACAAACAGACCAAGTCCTTAGTGCGTCACTTGCAAAAGTTAGGTTTTAAAATGGTGGGCAGAGGGGGGAAACGCCCTCCCTATGTTGTCTGCCTCTTGGTTCTGGCCCGCACCTCAGACTGTTGCTGTTGTCCAAATGAATGCACCTTGTGCTTTAGCTTTAGGCACCATCCAGAGTTCCTGCTTGGCTACTACTGAATGTGTCCCGTCCTCCAGCCTTAAGTACCATCCATCGTTCCTTCTTGGAACACTCCGACCGGTTTCGCCATCTCACGGCTCATCAGGGAGCTACAAACAAACAGACCAAGTCCTTAGTGCGTCACTTGCAAAAGTTAGGTTTTAAAATGGTGGGCAGAGGGGGGAAACGCCCTCCCTATGTTGTCTGCCTCTTGGTTCTGGCCCGCACCTCAGACTGTTGCTGTTGTCCAAATGAATGCACCTTGTGCTTTAGCTTTAGGCACCATCCAGAGTTCCTGCTTGGCTACTACTGAATGTGTCCCGTCCTCCAGCCTTAAGTACCATCCATCGTTCCTTCTTGGAACACTCCGACCGGTTTCGCCATCTCACGGCTCATCAGGGAGCTACAAACAAACAGACCAAGTCCTTAGTGCGTCACTTGCAAAAGTTAGGTTTTAAAATGGTGGGCAGAGGGGGGAAACGCCCTCCCTATGTTGTCTGCCTCTTGGTTCTGGCCCGCACCTCAGACTGTTGCTGTTGTCCAAATGAATGCACCTTGTGCTTTAGCTTTAGGCACCATCCAGAGTTCCTGCTTGGCTACTACTGAATGTGTCCCGTCCTCCAGCCTTAAGTACCATCCATCGTTCCTTCTTGGAACACTCCGACCGGTTTCGCCATCTCACGGCTCATCAGGGAGCTACAAACAAACAGACCAAGTCCTTAGTGCGTCACTTGCAAAAGTTAGGTTTTAAAATGGTGGGCAGAGGGGGGAAACGCCCTCCCTATGTTGTCTGCCTCTTGGTTCTGGCCCGCACCTCAGACTGTTGCTGTTGTCCAAATGAATGCACCTTGTGCTTTAGCTTTAGGCACCATCCAGAGTTCCTGCTTGGCTACTACTGAATGTGTCCCGTCCTCCAGCCTTAAGTACCATCCATCGTTCCTTCTTGGAACACTCCGACCGGTTTCGCCATCTCACGGCTCATCAGGGAGCTACAAACAAACAGACCAAGTCCTTAGTGCGTCACTTGCAAAAGTTAGGTTTTAAAATGGTGGGCAGAGGGGGGAAACGCCCTCCCTATGTTGTCTGCCTCTTGGTTCTGGCCCGCACCTCAGACTGTTGCTGTTGTCCAAATGAATGCACCTTGTGCTTTAGCTTTAGGCACCATCCAGAGTTCCTGCTTGGCTACTACTGAATGTGTCCCGTCCTCCAGCCTTAAGTACCATCCATCGTTCCTTCTTGGAACACTCCGACCGGTTTCGCCATCTCACGGCTCATCAGGGAGCTACAAACAAACAGACCAAGTCCTTAGTGCGTCACTTGCAAAGGTTAGGTTTTAAAATGGTGGGCAGAGGGGGGAAACGCCCTCCCTGTGTTGTCTGCCTCTTGGTTCTGGCCCGCACCTCAGACTGTTGCTGTTGTCCAAATGAATGCACTGCATTAGGGTTAGGGTTAGGGTTAGGGTTAGGGTTAGGGTTAGGGTTAGGGTTAGGGTTAGGGTTAGGGTTAGGGTTAGGGTTAGGGTTAGGGTTAGGGTTAGGGTTAGGGTTAGGGTTACGCTGCATTAGGGTTAGGGTTAGGGTTAGGGTTAGGGTTAGGGTTAGGGTTAGGGTTAGGGTTAGGGTTAGGGTTAGGGTTAGGGTTAGGGTTAGGGTTAGGGTTAGGGTTAGGGTTAGGGTTAGGGTTAGGGTTAGGGTTAGGGTTAGGGTTAGGGTTAGGGTTAGGGTTAGGGTTAGGGTTAGGGTTAGGGTTAGGGTTAGGGTTAGGGTTAGGGTTAGGGTTAGGGTTAGGGTTAGGGTTAGGGTTAGGGTTAGGGTTAGGGTTAGGGTTAGGGTTAGGGTTAGGGTTAGGTTTTAAAATGGTGGGCAGAGGGGGGAAACGCCCTCCCTATGTTGTCTGCCTCTTGGTTCTGGCCCGCACCTCAGACTGTTGCTGTTGTCCAAATGAATGCACCTTGTGCTTTAGCTTTAGGCACCATCCAGAGTTCCTGCTTGGCTACTACTGAATGTGTCCCATCCTCCAGCCTTAAGTACCATCCATCGTTCCTTCTTGGAACACTCCGACCGGTTTCGCCATCTTGCGGCTCATCAGGGAGCTATAAACAAACAGACCAAGTCCTTAGTGCGTCACTTGCAAAAGTTAGGTTTTAAAATGGTGGGCAGAGGGGGGAAACGCCCTCCCTATGTTGTCTGCCTCTTGGTTCTGGCCCGCACCTCAGACTGTTGCTGTTGTCCAAATGAATGCACCTTGTGCTTTAGCTTTAGGCACCATCCAGAGTTCCTGCTTGGCTACTACTGAATGTGTCCCATCCTCCAGCCTTAAGTACCATCCATCGTTCCTTCTTGGAACACTCCGACCGGTTTCGCCATCTTGCGGCTCATCAGGGAGCTATAAACAAACAGACCAAGTCCTTAGTGCGTCACTTGCAAAAGTTAGGTTTTAAAATGGTGGGCAGAGGGGGGAAACGCCCTCCCTATGTTGTCTGCCTCTTGGTTCTGGCCCGCACCTCAGACTGTTGCTGTTGTCCAAATGAATGCACCTTGTGCTTTAGCTTTAGGCACCATCCAGAGTTCCTGCTTGGCTACTACTGAATGTGTCCCATCCTCCAGCCTTAAGTACCATCCATCGTTCCTTCTTGGAACACTCCGACCGGTTTCGCCATCTTGCGGCTCATCAGGGAGCTATAAACAAACAGACCAAGTCCTTAGTGCGTCACTTGCAAAAGTTAGGTTTTAAAATGGTGGGCAGAGGGGGGAAACGCCCTCCCTATGTTGTCTGCCTCTTGGTTCT
>NC_090362.1:6869205-7090937 GCF_035084215.1 Heptranchias perlo
TTTTTACCCCAACCAGTATCTCAACTACCTCCTTTTTTATTGTGACTTTGGCAGCATCTTCTTCCTTGGTAAAGACAGATGCAAAGTATTCATTTAGTACCTCAGCCCACCCTCTGCCTCCATGCATAGATCTCCTTTTCGATCTCTGGTCGGCCCTACCCCTCCTCTTACTACCCGTTTACCATTTATATACCTATAGAAGACTTTTAGATTCCCTTTTATTTTAGCTGCCAGTCTATTCTCATACATTGTTTTTGCCCCTTTTATTTCCTTTTTCACTTCTCCTTTGTACTTTCTATATTCAGCCTGGTTCTCACTTGTATTATCAACCTGACATCTGTCATACACCCCCTTTTTCTGCTTCATCTTACTCTCTATCTCTTTCGTCATCCAGGGAGCTCTGGCTTTAGTTGCCCTACCTTTCCTCCTTGTGGGAATGTACCTAAACTGTACCCGAACCATCACCTCTTTAAAGGCTGCCCATTGTTCAATTACACTTTTGCCTGCTCATCTTTGATTCCAATTTACCCGGGCCAGATCCGTTCTCAACCTACTGAAATTGGCCCTCCTCCAATTAAGTATTTTTACTCTAGATTGCTCCTTGTCCTTTTCCATAACTAATTAAACCTTATGATACTATGATCACTGTTCCCTAAATATTCCCTCACTGACATTTGCTCCACTTGACCCACCTCATTCCCCAGAACCAGATCCAGCAATGCCTCCTTCCTTGTTGGGCTAGAAACATACTGATCAAGAAAGTTCTCCTGAACACACTTCAGAAATTCCACCTCTTCTTTGCCCTTTGCACTATTACTATCATAATCTATATTAGGATAGATGAAGTCCCCCATTATCACTACTCTATAGTTCTTTCACGTCTCTGTAATTTCCCTGCAAATTTGCTCCTTTATATCCTCCCCACTAGTTGTGGCCTATAGAATATACTCAGTAGTGTAATGGAACCTCTTTTGTTTCTTAACTCTAACCAATAGATTCTGTCCTTGACCCTTCAAGGACATCCTCTCTCTCCAGCACTGCAATATTCTCCTTAATCAATACTGCCAATCCTGTGTCTACTCCTGTTCCTACGTTGAGTCCTGGCAGGATTCGTCAGCCATCTCAGAGGCCTCCGCTGGAATATTGTATTCAATTCTGGGCACCACACTTTAGGAAGGATTTCAAGGCCTTAGAGAGGGTGCAGAAGAGATTTATTAGAATGGTGCCAGGGATGAGGGACTTCAGTTATGTGGAGAGACTGGAGAAGCTGGGATTGTTCTCCTTAGAACAGAGAAGGTTGTTAGATTTGATAGAGGTGTTCAAAATCTTGAACGGTTTTGACAGAGTAAATAAGGAGAAACTGTCTCCAGTGGCAGAAGGGTCGGTAACCAGAGGACACAGATTTAAGATGATTGGCAAAAGACCAGAGGCGACATGAGGAAACACTATTTTACGCAGGGAGTTGTTATGATCTGGAATGCACTGCCTGAAATGGTGGTGGAAGCAGATTCAATAGTAACTTGGATAAATACTTGAAGGGGAAATAATTTACAGGGCAATGGGGAAAGAGCAGGGGAATGGGACTAATTGGAAATTGGATAGCTGGTTCAAAGAGCCAGCACAGGCACGATGGACCGAATGGCCTCCTCCTGTTCTGTACCTACTATGATACTATGTGGTATGATGCATATTTATTGCAACAGAAAAAAGCTTCCACTTCATAGAGGCGTAGTTGGCGTTCGATGCTGTGGTCCTGCCAGCACACATCACTCTCCTCTGCTGCATCACATACATAATCCCTCTTTCATTTCTCTGCTCCGTTACTGATTATTTTGTACTTATCCCCACTGAATTTCATTTACCATCTGTTGATCAGTCCACTAAAAGATCTGACTCCTTATCACCCTGGTTACATCATTCCTTATTACTTGCGCTTAGCAATTTTTTTTAATTTGGAGATCGGTACACGGTGATGTCACTTGTTGGGATGTTGTGTTTCAATATAATTTGCGTCATTGCAATGAGTATTTTTTAAGAAATTTTTTAAATGGCCAGTCAAGCAAAGATATTGTCCTGAGGATAGCATGCCTAGAAACTGATATATGAGCAGAGTAACTGTGAGGCGGCTGGAGGCGATAGCAGAGGGAATCAGGCACACCTTCCTCACATCCGATCCTCCGATCTGTGCTCCCGTCGAGTGAGTCTCCTCGCCGGGAGGGAGCGCCATACTCAGCAATGAGGTCAACTGCAAGAACACATTTTGCTTTGCAGAATAATACCAGGGTTTCGTTTAATTAACAGTGTAGTTCCCTGAGTCTCCATGGTAACGGTGTCAAAGACATACGGCTTGAAGCAAATCCTTTAGAGCCAGTTTCTATTCCCTCTCTAGTTTCGAATTATCAGAGCTTTATGTTCAAGTTGATATTTGCAGGTTCACAAACTTCCCGTCTGCATTCCACACAAAGCGCTCGTCACCTCAGGGAGTCTTCTTTATTATTACACTGCTAACCTGTTCCTTTCACTTCCATCTCCATTTCATCTTTGCCTTCTATTTATTCCCTTGTGTATTCTCGTGCAATTGTTTACTCTCATTCCTCCTCTTGTGCTGTCCCTCCTTTATTATTTCTTGCCTTCCTATTAGAAATCTCTTCTTTTTTCCTCTTTGACTTGGATGATTGCTGTCCGGAGAGCCCTCTCTGCTTTTTCCTTTCACCTCTCTCCCACTCTCTAACTGCGTAGTCCTTTGGCAAAAGTGAGCTTGTGGGCATGTCACTGGATTGCAAATTGCAGCTGTTTATGTTCCCTTCTACTTAGTATCATAGAATCATAGAAAGGTTACAGCACGGAAGGAGGCCATTCGGCCCATCGAGTCCGTGCCGGCTCTATGCAAGAGCAATCCAGCTAGTCCCACTCCCCCGTCCTATCCCCGTAGCTCTGCAAATTTTTTACTTTTGAGTACTTATCCAGTTCCCTTTTGAAGGCCATGATTGAATCTGCCTCCACAACCCCCTCGGGCAGTGCGTTCCAGATCCTAACCATTTGCTGTGTAAAAAAGTTTTTCCTCTTGTCACCTTTGGTTCTTTTGCCATTCACCTTAAAACTATGTCCCCTGGTTCTTGACCCTTCCGCCAATGGGAACACTTTCTCTCTATCTACTCTGTCTACATCCTTCATGATTTTGAATACCTCTATCAAATCTCCTCGCAACCTTCTCTGTTCCAAGGAGAACAATCCCAGCTTCTCCAGTCTATCTATGTAACTAAAGTCCTTCATCCCTGGAACCATTCTAGTAAATCTTTGGTCCTAACAGCTGAATGTCACACATTCCACGCAGGTGATCTTCTCACACACTCAGGTGATCCTTTTCACACAATCAAGTGATCCTCTCTCACACTCAGGTGGGGGTCTCACACACTCAGGTGATCTTCCCACACACTCGTGGGCTTCTCACACACTCAGGTGGGTATCTTCTATGTGTACATCAAACACCTCTGTAAGTATACATCAAACACCGCTGTAAGTATACATCAAATGCCACTGTAAGTATACATCAAACACCTCTGTATATACATCAAATACCTCTGCATGTATACATCAAACTCTGCTGTATGTAAACAGGAGGAGAGATTGCCTTCCAGATCTGGGTTTACTTGATGACACAATATAGTTCCCCTGTTTACTCAATCAAATACATTTTTAGCAGGTTTCGGGCCCAATCAAAATCTTCAAGTTGTTGGTGTAAATGATGTTTTAGAGTTAAACATGAAAGGAAAATGCTCGCTCCTCTACTGCCAAGGGAAGTAAATGAAGAAGATCCAACAGTTGCTTGGCAAGGGTGTGTGAGAGGAAACAGCACATAAGAATCTGTCACAATTTATATTTGCAAGAACCTTCTGCCCTATTGTTACCACAGGGTGCTGTGTGCTATTGGTAACATGAACAGGACTGTAGTGATCGCATATCCTGCCTGAGCAATCTGTTAGAAACAGATTTTTAACTTACAGAGGGATTTATTAGATTGCGTTGAGCTGATTTGCCCCTAATGTTGTCAGTGTCTCCATTTTAGAACGAAGGCTCCAATCAGCAAGTTTATTCCACATCAATATCCTGTATTTTATTTTCTTAAAAAAACTACCATTTTGCACGTTAAAAAAAGCAGAGCACCTCTCCAAAGTATCTCTCTCCAAAGTATCTCTCTCCAAAGTATCTCTCTCCAAAGTTCCTCTCTCCAAAGTATCTCTCTCCAAAGTATCTCTCTCCAAAGTTCCTCTCTCCAAAGTATCTCTCTCCAAAGTATCTCTCTCCAAAGTTCCTCTCTCAAAAGTATCTCTCTCCAAAGTTCCTCTCTCCAAAGTTCCTCTCTCCAAAGTTCCTCTCTCCAAAGTATCTCTCTCCAAAGTATCTCTCTCCAAAGTTCCTCTCTCCAAAGTATCTCTCTCCAAAGTTCCTCTCTCCAAAGTATCTCTCTCCAAAGTATCTCTCTCCAAAGTTCCTCTCTCCAAAGTTCCTCTCTCCAAAGTATCTCTCTCCAAAGTTCCTCTCTCCAAAGTATCTCTCTCCAAAGTATCTCTCTCCAAAGTATCTCTCTCCAAAGTGCCTCTGACCAGAATGTATCTTTCCAGAGTCTCTAGGCCCAATTTTGACCCTACCAGCCTGATGGGTGAGGGATTCAAATCCCATTTGTGCACTTGCCACTCCATTTCCGCCTGCTGCTATTTTACATTGGACTTTCTTTGATTCGGGACAGACGCCCAACACAGGCAGGCGGGAGACTCGTCAACATATGACGAGGTCCTGTGACGTAGTTAGGGCCGGGCCGCGACCTTCACTCAAAATCGCAGAATTCCCGCCCAGTGCTTGAGCCGCCAATAAAACCTGGTGGGATTGGTCTCTGGTGGCACTGAAGCCGTATTTAAAGGGGCACCGAGCTGCAGTTCATTGGATTATAGGATCCTTTTTCGTCTGGTTTGCCAGGAGAGTTTACAGTTTCCAGATCGCTTTATGCGCCCTTTTTTTTTGCCTTATCATTAAGCGTCCTGTGCTCATCACGGGGCTTTTATTGTTACTGTAGTTTCTTCTGGATGGAGGAGCAGTAGGAGGAAGAGGAGCAGCAAGACCCTCAGCAACTGGCACCAGCAGCAGTTGGGCTTATTGGAAGACAGGAGGTGAGAAGGGTGCTATCCGTAGAGGCCATATCCAGCACATATTGCACAGGCCCAGAGTCACCTTCTTGGATCTGTCCGGGGAGCAGTGCGACAGGAGGCCTGGCCCGGGTTAGAATCAGGGCCTACATATTCCGCACTGTCAGCACCTCCATAACATCTGAATAACCCATGGCATTTGAAACTTGCTCATTGGCCACTCTTTTCCAATTACTGCCTCCCCAACAGATTGTCCAGTGTCCTTAGAGCTTATACAATGGAGAAATTCTAAAATGTGCATTGAAACAGTTGAGAGCTGTCACGCAGATAACCTTCTGTCTCCGCAGGGTCCCTCAGTCGATTGTAGCCACCCATGTCACTGTTCTGTCTGGTCTTGCTTTGTTTCAGATAAGATCGTTTTTCCATATCAACTAAATTTATCACAAAGTCAAGAATAATCCAAATGGGACAGGAAAAGTCAACGGCAGAGCTGGTGGGGGGAGAGGTCGAGGGGTCGTGACCCCCCCCCCCCCATCACTTTCGGAGGTCGGCCAATTTTGTCTGACAGGACACGTCCAAAACTGACTGCAAATAATTTACTCACTTAACTCTTAAATTCCCAATCGCATTTCCGTTTTTTGAGTCTGACGCCAACGGCAACGCAGAATGTCGAGGGTGAGCTGTGCTGAGTTAGCCAAATCTGGACTTCCTTCAACCTGAGCTCCGCCCAGGGGAAAAGTTATAACAAACAAGAGGTGGATACCACTTTTGTCTCTGAGTTAAAGTCCCACTCCAGAGATTTGAGCATAAAATCTAGGCTACCACTCCAGTCAGGGAGTGCTGCACTGTTAGAGGTGCCATCTTTAAACCAAGGCACTGACCGCCCTCTCATGTGGACATAAAAGATCCCATGGCACTAATTTGAAGAAGAGCAGGGGAGTTCTCCCAGTGTTCTGGCCAATATTTATCTCTGAATCAACATCACTAAAAACCAGATTTTCTGGTCATTATCACATTGCTGTTTGTGGGATCTTGCTGTGCGCCAATTGTGTTTCCTACATCACAACAGCGACTACACTTCAAAAGTACTTCATTGGCTGTAAAGTGCTTTCAGGCGTCCTGAGGTCGTGAAAGGCACTATGTAAATACAAGTCTTTCTTTCAGTGTCATGAGTATTGAATAAATGCCCTTGTTAACATGGCCAACGTGTGGGAGGGGGGATGTTTTCTGGCATTGCACATAAAGGCACTTCAGGTGGATTTTGGAGGGAAAAAAATATCGAAATGGTTTCCACCCAATTTTCCGATACAGCCACACTGGATGCGTGGGCGTCCAATCAGTTACCAGTTGTATTTATTTAAATTTACAGCTTTAACAGAAAATAAGCACAGTCCTACAAACAGTAATGTGATAATGGCCAGATAATCTATTTAGGTGTTGGTTGAGGGATAAATGTTGGCCAGGACACCGGAGAGAACTCCCCTGCTCTTCTTCGAATTGTGCCAAGGGATCTTTTAACGTCCACCTGAGAGGGCAGACGGAGACTCGGTTTAGCATCTCGTCCAAAAGACCCTAATGTCTGAAAGCTGGAAACTTGGGCCCACACTATTAATATTCTGACACATTTGGGAAATAGTGCCTCAGTGAAACTATGCAACTTTGGTGAAATAATCTACATATAAAATAGTAAAGGAGCTGAGGTGTTTAGGATGAATGTTTAACTATAGAATTGACCCTCTCCCCCTCCCCAACAGGTTTGATAGCTCTGATGTGATAACACATCCTGTGAGGCCACTTGTGTCTTAGCAACGCGCCATGGCAACTAAATGCTGGACTGCGTCAGACGACCCTCTGTCTCCATAGAAGTCAGCACCTAAACTAATATTCGCATTCAAGGCGCATTGTTACCCTTCAAAGATAATTGGCAAAGCTTTTGTTTCATCATGTAAACACCCGATGCAATGATGTAACTCATGTTGAAATTTATTCAGACCGGCCTAAGGGCCAATCTGTATACAGCAGCACCCAGCTGAGATGATTTCTCGCAGCCTGAACAGCACCAGATCCAAAGCTCGGGTCCCCTGTAACCTCGGTGGGGTTGCGACCCACCTGTGTAGGCTCCGTTACTGGAGCAGGGAGAGGGACAGAAGAGCCCTGAACTGTTCGGACTCGAACATACGAAAATGTTGAACAGGTCCAGCCAGCCTGTCCCATACAGTGGTGATGCCTTATGCATCACGATACACACACTCCCCATCCCACCTGGAGCCATGTAATCTCCTGGGAGAGGTGGAAAAGCCAGATTAATAACCCAGGCCAATTAGGCGGAAAAAATGTGGAAAATTCCTCTCCAGCCTCACCCCCCAACCCCGATCGAAACTAGGACCACATTGACCCTGACTTATATCACAGGGTACCTACGTCTTGTACACGGTGATCTCCACTCCAGCCAGAAACAGGTCCAGCTCTCTCTCGGAGGAATTCAGCAAATCAGCGTTCACCGCACAAGCCAATAGCCTATTTCACAGGCCCGCTGTTCTCTGGGATGAGACGATCAAAGAGGCTGATGCTATTGTACAAAAGTGAGGAGAACTCCAAATAGGTGGGAGCTACCATGATTTACTTTAAATAAAAGAGATGAGGGGTTTACTTTGTACAAGAGAGTTTAATCTTCTTCTTTCACATGGCACCAACTTCCGAGGTGAAGTGGCTTGGCAATGATTACATTCAGTTAACAGTTGGTGTCGACCACAGATATGAGGGGCGATTTTAACTTGAGGCGTACAATGGACGGTCGTCAGGGAAACATGCCTGCCACATGCAGCTGGTGCCAAACGGGTATCCCACTTTAGTTCGCGGAAGGGTAGGAAATCGTTTGGCTCGCACCTGGGGGGGGCCCAGGAGGAGCAATACTGATGCGCCTGGCCCCACAAAAAGAAAAGCTAAAAAAGAAACTTTGGCCATTTTCTGAGCAGCCTCCAGCAGTATGGTTAGGCCGCTCAACGCCTGGTGCAAACGGACAGAGTATGCAGGGTGCAAGCTCTGCCCATTTGTATCTCAAATTGCAATAGGGGGTTCTATGTATGCCGTAGGACCCCGAATTTGGATACTACATATTTGCCTCACGCCTGAAACAGGCGGGCACTCTGGCCGCCTCTCTCAGGACCCTGCCCGAGATGGAGCACCAGGGTAAACGGGGCAGTAAGTGACCCGTTGCCATCTTCAGAACGCTACCCTCCCATTTACGCTGGCGGGGGGCCCTTTAAATGGGGCCTACAGTAAAAGGAAAAAAGAGAAGGAAGTCAAAGCACCAGAGGTAGCAGAGTGAGAGAAAAAGAAAAAAGGAAGACTTGCATTTATTTCACGCCTTTCAGGACCTCAGGGCATCCCAAAGCGCTTTACAGCCAATGACGTACTGTTAAAGTGTAGTCATTGTTGTAATGTAGGAAATGCAGCAGCCAATTTGTGCACAGCAAGATCCCACAAACAGCAATGTGATAGTGACCAGATAATCTGTTATAGTGATGTTGGATGAGGGATAAATATTCGCCAAGACACCAGGGAGAACTCCCCTGCTCTTCTTTGAATAATGCCATGGGATCTTTTACATCCACCCGAGAGGGCAGACAAACATTCAAAAGACGGCACCTCCGACAGTGCAGCTCTCCCTCAGTACTACACTGGAGCGTCGGCCTAGATTTTTGTGCTTGGTGAGTAAATTTTAACCCGGAGCCAGGAAGAGGGCGTGGGGAGAGGGGTGGGGGTGAGAAACCCGGAAGTATGGGGTTCCCGGACGTCCTTACGATTCGTGGGGTTAAAATTTAGGAGTCGGACTTGAACCCACAAACTACTAACTCAAAGGCGATAGCGCTACTCGTTGAGGCACGGCTGACATATGAACATAATGCAATCTTTTCTATCGGAAAGCTGGACTCAAAGGGAACCATTCCTCCTCCCAGTCCACCAGTCAAAATTTGCCAGAGAAGCCCGTCACATATATGCAAGAGGGCGTAAACCCAGGATTGAGGGTGAAGGATGAAGGGGGAAATTCTAAGAAATTTGCCGGTGCGGACACGATGGGCCGAAGGGCCTCTATCCGTGCTGTATAACTCTATGACTAAATCTTTTCACACAGAGATTTATTAGAACATGAGATCCTTTACCACAGGTGACTATTGAGAGGAAGCAATAACATCATTTAGAAGGGAATTGAAAATAAAAAGAAATGGGGATAGGGCAGGGAAATGAGATTACAGTATAAAGCTCCAATTAAAGACTTGGCACCAGTGAGATGTGGAATGGTCTACTGTGCTGTTATTTCTATGATTCTATGGTCCACTGACTCACACCAGCAATAAAAGTAAATATCTCAGTTCCTGGCTCAGAAGGGACTAAAATAACAGTTTTGCAGGAGTGGCAATATCCGACTAAACCTCACCGTGTAAAATGAATCTAGACGGGAGAGGTGAGAAGCAAATTCTCAGTAATTAGCTTAAAAAGCTGTGCTATCCAGGCCAATGGGACAGCTGGTCCTCAGGCTAGCTGCAAGTGTTCTATTGCTGGGGATCACCAGTTCAGTTTGTGCGGAGCTAATTGGGTTTCTTGCTGTATTGAAATCTCAGGCAGGGAAGAGAGGTTCACAATCATCCAAATGATCTCCGGCTGAGATTATATTCATGGTGTATAGTCACGAGTAGCTAAACTGTGCCACAAGGGGAGAATAGTGAAAGCAACATGAGTCATCTTTGTCCCATTGATATCAACTGCAAATGACGTGATTAGAAAGAATTTACATTTATATAGAGCCTTTCATGACCTCATGACGTCCCAAAGCACTTTACAACCTATGAAATACTTTTGAAGTGTAGTCACTGTTGTAATGTAGGGAAACACAGCAGCCAATTTGCGCACAGCAAGATCCCACGAAGAGCAATGAGATAAATGACCAGGTAATCTGTTTTAGTGATGTTGGTGGAGGGATAAATATTGGCCAGGACACAAGGGCAGCAAGGCCACTACTCCAAATCAGACACCATGCCGATGTGGAGATATATCTCTGTTCCTTCATCGTCGCTGAGACAAAATCCTGGAACTCCCTACCTAACAGCATTGTGAGAGTACTTTCACCAAAGGGATGCAGCAGTTCAAGAAGAAGGCCCACCATCACTTTCTCAAGGACAACTAGGGATGGGCAATAAATGCTGGCCTTGCCAGCAATGCCCATATCCCAAGAATGAATATTAAAACAAATTTACCCCATTGTGTTCAGTTTTGGGTGCCTCACCTTAAGCAGGGTGTATTGGACTTGGAAAAGTTCCAGTGACAATTCATCAGGATGTTGATGAAAAATTGGGAAAATTGCACTATATTCCATGCTGATGAAGAGGCTAAGGTGAGATCTGATTGAGGTGAAGGGAATTGATGGGTAGATAGGGAACAACTTTCCCCTCTACTAGGGGAATCCAGAACAAGGGGGCAGAATCTTTGAATTCAAGCTAAGCTGGTCAAAGTGAATCCAGAAAAACATTCTTCACACAGAGGGCTGTGGAGGCCATATTCAAAGTCATGATGTGGAGATGCCGGTGATGGACTGAGGTGGACAAATGTACGGAATCTTACAACACCAGGTTATAGTCCAACAGTTTTATTTGAAAATCACAAGCTTTCGGAGCTTACCTCCTTCGTCAGGTGAGTGAGTGAAAGGTTCTCAAATCGCATAGCATATATTAGGCTGGGACACGATCACACCAATCAAAGGTGTCGTTGGTGTTCAGACAGGTTAGCCACAGAAAACATTACATCCCAATATACTGAATACACAATGGGTCAGATTACAAAGCCAGGAGAGAGAAAGAGACCCGAAAGGCAGAGAGAGAGAGAGAATGTCCAGCTGTATTAAAAACAGATAACTTTTTTTTCCTGCTGGTGGGGTTACGTGTAGCGTGACATGAACCCAAGATCCCGGTTGAGGCCGTCCTCATGGGTGCGGAACTTGGCTATCAATTTCTGCTCGACGATTTTGCGTTGTCGTGTGTCTCGAAGGCCGCCTTGGAGAACGCTTACCCGAAGATCGATGGCTGAATATCCTTGACTGCTAAAGTGTTCCCCGACTGGGAGGGAACCCTCCTGTCTGGCGATTGTTGCGCAGTGTCCGTTCATCCGTTGTTGCAGTGTCTGCATGGTCTCGCCAATGTACCATGCTCTGGGGCATCCTTTCCTGCAACGTATGAGGTAGACTACGTTGGCCGAGTCACAGGAGTATGAACCATGTACCTGGTGGGTGGTGTTCTCTCGTGTGATGGTGGTATCTGTGTCGATGATCTGGCATGTCTTGCAGAGGTTGCCGTGGCAGGGTTGTGTGGTGTCGTGGACGCTGTTCTCCTGAAAGCTGGGTAATTTGCTGCGAACGATGGTCTGTTTGAGGTTGGGTGACTGTTTGAAGGCGAGTAGTGGAGGCGTGGGGATGGCCTTAGCGAGGTGTTCGTCGTCATCGATGACATGTTGAAGGCTGCGGAGAACATGGTGTAGTTTCTCCGCTCCGGGGAAGTACTGGACGACGAAGGCACTCTACACCAGTATCCCCCACTACTCGCCTTCAAACAGCCACCCAACCTCAAACAGACCATCGTTCGCAGCAAATTACCCAGCTTTCAGGAGAACAGCGTCCACGACACCACACAACCCTGCCACGGCAACCTCTGCAAGATATGCCAGATCATCGACACAGATACCACCATCACACGAGAGGATACCACCCACCAGGTACATGGTTCATACACCTGTGACTCGGCCAACGTTGTCTACCTCATACGTTGCAGGAAAGGATGCATGGTACATTGGCGAGACCACGCAGACACTGCGACAACGGATTAACGGACACCGCGCAACAATTGCCAGACAGGAGGGTTTCCTCCTGGTTGGGGAACACTTTAGCAGTCAAGGACATTCAGCCACCGATTTTCGGGTAAGCGTTCTCCAAGGCGGCCTTCGAGACACACGACAACGCAAAATCGTCGAGCAGAAATTGATAGCCAAGTTCCGCACCCATGAGGACGGCCTCAACCGGGATCTTGGGTTCATGTCACGCTACACGTAACCCCACCAGCAGGAAAAAAAAGTTATCTGTTTTTAATACAGCTGGACATTCTATCTCTCTCTCGCTGCCTTTCGGGTCTCTTTCTCTTTCTGGCTTTGTAATCTGACCCATTGTGTATTCAGTATACTGGGATGTAATGTTTTCCGTGGCTAACCTGTCTGAACACCAACGACACCTTAGATTGGTGTGATCGTGTCCCAGCCTAATATATGCTATGCGATTTGAGAACCTTTCACTCACTCACCTGACGAAGGAGGTAAGCTCCGAAAGCTTGTGATTTTCAAATAAAACTGTTGGACTATAACCTGGTGTTGTAAGATTCCTTACATATTGAAAGTCAACTGAGTTGATTAAAAGGGAGATAGCTACATACTTGGAAAATAAAGTAACAAAGGAAATTGAGAAAGTGTGTGAAACTGGAATTAAAAAGAACTGCCAGTGCTAACTAATGATTAAGCAGGTTTGATGGAGCAAATAGCCCACTCCTGTTCCTATGTTCTGTGTTAATTAGCTCAATTGCTCCTGCCTCTATAATTTGTGTAAAATGTAACTCGGTGGTAACACTCTTGCCTCTGAGTCAGAGGGTTGCAGGTTCAAGTCCCACTCCAGGAACTTAACTGCATAATCTAGGCTGACACTCCCAGTGCCATTCTGAGGGAGTGCTGCACTGTTGGAGGCACTGTCTTTCGGATGAGACATTAAACTGAGGCCCCATCTGCCCCTCTCAGGTGGATGTAAAAGGCACTATTTCAGAGAAAGGTAGGATATTCTCCCTGATGTCCTGGCCAATATTTATCTCTCATCCAACATCACTAATAAAACAGATTACTGGCCATTATCACATTGGGACATATTCGCTGTGTGCAAATTAGCTGCTGCGTTTCCTACATTACAACAGTGACTGCACTTCAAAAAGTAATTAATTGGCTGTAAGTTGCTTTGGGATGGCCTGAGGTTGTGAAGGATGCTCTATAAATGAAGTCTTTCTATCTTTTAATCTGGCAAAGTGGGTTGTAAAGTTATTTGATAATAACTAAGATATCCACTGACATATTTCCCATTTGCCTCAGTATCAAACGTAGCCTGATAGCCAGCTGTAGTGAAATCCCAATTTAAAAAGCCTGCAGTATAATACAGTAGAACCAGGCAGGTGTGGAACCACAGAGTACAGGGTTGTACACTCCACATCTAGATTATTGAAATGTTCACCAGTTTACTCATGTAAATACCAATTTAGGTGTTTCAGAAGTGTGAAAACAAGTTTGTTTCAGATGTTTTTCAATTGCCCCTTTCCTTTTTGTTAACATTGGTGGAACAAACTGCCATCTTGATTTGGGTCCATTAAATTCTACAAAATGCAAAAAGTGAGCCCTCTATTTGGCACATAGCAAACTATGCTCCTTGGTGGATTTGAACTGTAATGTGAAAGTTTATTTCTTGACATAAAATAGAGTTGTGAGGTAAGACTATTTAGCAATTCATTGCTTTTGTAACAAACCACACAGGAAGATTCTAGTTGATAGTATATTAGCTCGGAGTCGAGGAGTGAAGGGGATTTATTTAATAATTGATTCGTTGAATTGGTCATGAGTTAATAATTTATGTATGAATTTGTTGGCTTCAAGCTGGAGCGTGTTAGAAAGAGTTTATTTACTACTTTATTGACTCAGGGTGCATTGGAAATGAGTTAATAATTTACTGTCTTAAATATGAAAGAAAACTCTTGAGTCAGAAGGTCGTGGGTTAAAGTCCCACTCCAGAAACTTGAGCACATAATCCAGGCTGACATTCCAGTGCAGTGCTGAGGGAGTGCTGCACTGTCAGAGGTGCCGTCTTTCGGATGAGATGTTAAATTGAGACCCAGTCTATCCTCTCAGGTAGATGTAAAAGATCCCATGGCACTATTCCATGAAGAGCAGGGGAGTTCTCCCCGGTGTCCTGGCCAATATTTATTCCTCAACCAACATCACCAAAACAGATTATCTGGTCATTATCACATTGCTGTCTGTGGGACATTACTGTGCACAAATTGGCTGCCATGTTTCCCTACATTACAGCAGAGACTAAACTTCAATAAAAGTACTTAATTGGCTGTGATGATTCTTGGAATGTTCTGAGGTTATGAAAGGCGCTATATAAATGTAAGCCCTTGTTTTCATTATAGAATCATAGAATCATACAAAGTTATGGCACAGAAGGAGGTCATTCGTCCCATCGTGTCCGTGCCAGCCAAAAAAGAGCTACACAGCCTAATCCCACTTTCCAGCACTTGGCCCATTGCCCTGTAGGTTACAGCACTTCAAGTGCACATCCAAGTACTTTTTAAATGAGTTGAGGGTTTCTGCCTCTACCACCCTTTCAGGCAGTGAGTTCCAGACCCCCACCATCGTCTGGGTGGAAAAATTTCTCCTCAGCTCCTGTCTAATCCTTCTACCAATTACTTTAAATCTATGCTCCCTGGTCACTGATCCCTCTGCTAAGGGAATATATCCTCCCTATCCATTCAATCTAGTCCCGTCATAATTTTATATACCTTAATTAAATCTCCTCTCAGCCTCCTTTGTTCCAAAGAAAACAACCACAGCCTATCCAATCTTTCCTCATAGCTAAAATTCTCCAGCCCCGGCAACAGCCTTGTAAATCTCGTCTGTACCCTCTCTAGTGCAATCACAACTTTCCTGTAATGTGGTGACCAGAACTGTGTGCAGTACTCAAGCTGTGGCCTAACCAATGTTTTATACAGTTCTAGCATAAACTCTCTGCCCTTATATTCTATGCCTCTGCCAATAAAGGAAAGTATCCCCTATGCCTTCTTAACCACCTTATCTACCTGTCCTGCTACCTTCAGGAATCTGTGGACATGCACTCCAAGTTTCCTTTGTTCCTCTACACCTCTCAGTATCTTTCCATTCCCTTGCCTAGTTTGCCCTTCCCAAATACATTACCTCACACTTCTCTGGATTGAATTCCATTTGCCATTTTTCTGCCCACCTGACCAGTCCATTGATATCTTTCTGCAGTCTACAGCTTTCCTTCTCAATTTTTGTATCATCTGCAAACTTCTTGATCAAGCCCCCCACATTCAAGTCCAAATTATTAATATATACCACAAAAAACAAGGGACCCGGTACTGAGCCTTGCGGAACCCCATTGGAAACAGCCTTCCAGGCGCAAAAACATCCATCAACCATTACCCTTTGCTTCCTGCCACTGAGCCAATTTTGGATCCAACTTGTCACTTCTCTTGGATTCCGTGGGCTTTTACTTTTTTGACCAGGCTGCCATGCAGGACCTTGGCAAAAGCCTTGCTAAAATCCAAGTACACTACATCAATCATGTTACCCTCATCAGCCCGCCTTGTTACCGCCTCAAAAAATTTGTTTTCTAACTACTTATTTAATAATTCTTTGATGCTAAGTTCAGATGAATTGAATGGTTTGAGGATCAAGGGCCATGAAGGAGAAACCAAGAGGGGAATTGTATTGGGGGCTAGTAGGATATAACTACTTAGCAAAGGAAAGTCAGGAGCAGGGCATACAGGTGGGATTATAATCAGGAGGAGTACAGCGGTCAGAGGTAAAATAGGTCCGCTTGCCTTGCAAGTGATCTCTTTGGGTTTTGAGCACAACAGGTTAGTGCCATTATAGCACCAAGAGTACAACTAGGTGAGTACAACTGTAAGTCAGTGCAGGGTCAGCACTGAGTCAATGCGCTTCACAAGCACTAAACAGTCCCAAGATAAGGTAGGTGCCATTTCAGTACTTCAGTTCAGAAGTTATGTGTCAGGTGGCTACAGGGTCCAGGCCAAAGACACATCAGTCAGTAGGTGTCAATGAGTATAGGCAGATCAATGGAGCTCAGAAGGTCTGAAAACTCTTACAAGAACATGGGAAGGTATGGGATACAAATGGCCATTCAGGCCACCGTGCCCATTTTGTCCACAAACCATGTACAATTGACTTAATCATGACCTCTATCTAACTCATTTTATCTTCTGAGGAAAGGATGGAAGAAGATCGTACTAGAGCAAAATGCTTCTGCAGAGTTGAGGATAACCAATCAAGCAAGAGATACCGTGCAGCCCAGTGGTTGTATGTTGAATGTTCAATCTGTCACCTGGTTTACAGGTGAGCAGCCTATTTGAAGCAACCAAAGCTGGTGAATCTTGTCATTAACCCAACACCACCAAAGTCAGATGAACTGGTGATTTATCCAATTTCTGTTCGTGGGATCTTGCTGAACACAAATTGGCTGCTGTGTTGGTTTACATGACAATAGTTACTCCACTTCAAAGTAATTCATTGTATGGGAAGTGCTTTGGGAAGCTTCTGAGACACGTGCTAAGGAATTATGTAAATGCAAGTCTTTCTTTCATTAATGTGGAATGTTAGGTTAGATTAGAGTCTTTGGAAGGTTAGTGTAAGTTAGTAACAAGATTACTACTCAAACCAAGTGCAGATGTATTAGGTAAAACCCTATGAGCAAAGACCGGGTAACAAGTCTGGAGCAGGATACGTAAGGTGATAAACTTCAGCAAGGATTCTCCCAATCTCCTGCCCTAAACTCAGTGGAAACCTTGGGAAACAGGTATAAATGGCAACTTACACTGTTTCTCTGCCTTTTCCACCAATCTTCCATCATCGTTACGGTGGGTAATCTGTTTTGTGGGTTGTTGGTTGACTGCAGAACGTTGGCCAGGGGAGTTTGCTGCTCTTGTTTCAACAGTGCCGTGGGATCTTTTATATCCACCTGTACAGACTGACCTTCAGCTTAATATTTCATCTGAATCAAATCATGTAGCACTCCCAGTAATGCCCCGGAGTGTCAGCCTGGATTACGTGCTCAAGGCCTGGAGTGGGGATTGAACCCACAACCTTCTAGCTCATAAGCAACTGACATGATTATATAAGTTAATTGAGGTTGCTAGTTTGTCTCACTCATGCTGAGCACATGGTATAAGAAGGGCATAAGAACCTAATACCTGGGCACATTCCTTCATTTAGTGAAGCAAAACAGCTTTGATAAAACTAATAAAGTCAAAAAAGGCTTAAAACAGCAATAAGAAAACTGGGTTACAGAGGCCTTGAAGAGCTAGGGTGGGTTTGGGTTGGGTTGAGTAGGGGGGTAGGGAGGGTTTCAGCCCAGAAGATCAGCATTACAGAGATGGGGATTGGTGTAGGGTGTTTTTAGGGTGACTTGGAAACAGTTGTGATATGGGAAGGTCATTCTGCTCTGGAGCAGGGAGGAGGGCTCAGACTAGAGGTGCAGTGTGTATAACTGGAGGAGGGGCTGGGCTTCTGGAGTGGTGGATAGAGTTGGGGAAAGCAATTTGGGTGAGTAGCACATTGTATGGAGACTGGATGAAATCTAAAACATAGCAGCTACTCAACATGGACTGAAAAAGCAGGCTCGGAGCAGCTTGTGAGCAGATTGTAGATATTGTGCTTAGAGTATTCTAATGTACAAAGGGAATCCCCTCACCCTATTCCATTCCAGTCTGTACTGTACTGCTATGGTTATACACAAGACTTCCCCATGGAGTCGCATAAACATATATATATATGTGATTATTAAAAGAGAGGAGAGGTTATCTAATTTCAAGAGATTGATGTCAGAATAAATACACTTCATTCTTTGGAACTAAGAACGATAAATAGTTTCTAAAAGAGTTTGCTTTCTGATAAAGATTCTGGAAGATCTGGAGATCACTGTCACAGCCTGACATCAATCAGACAATTCCCACTAGGATTACGATAGAATTCTATTCTAGTTGGAGCGTAACTGCCTCTGGACTACATACTGAGGTCTTCCATAAGGCCATGAACATGGGCGCTGTGAAGGAACCAATGTTTACCCTTATTTCCAAGCTGCCCAGAGACCTCTCCCCTCCTTCTCCACCCAGAGTGCCACAGTCATTACCCAGTCTCTCTCCCCAGTACGGTTTGCAAACAGTTAATAAGTTAATAACCCATTCTTACCATCTCACTCAAGTCAGATTTACTGAAGAGATCCTGGCTCAGTGGGTAAGTGCATCAGATGGCATGGTTGGGAGCCATTTCGTTCAAGGAAGGGTCCAGGTTTGATTTGTGTAAACTGTTCTGGACCAGGGTGGTGGTGGGGTGCATATTTGGTCTTAGCATTCCTGAGCGAGAGAGAGGAAAATTCAACCGGGATTTCCACTTCTGGTCACCTCTGCAGGAAGTGGTGGTGCTTGGACATCAGCTGAGAGTAGGTTTGCGATCAGGTGTTATGGACCCCATGGTCAAATAGCCCCAAAGAGTAATTGGCTAGCTTAACATTCCTCTTTACCCAGAGAGTGATTAGAATGTGGAACTCGTTAGCACAAGGAGTAGTTGAGGCAACTAGCATAAACGTATTTAAGGGGAAGCTAGATAAACACATGAGGGAGAAAGGAATAGAAGGATATGCTGATAGGGTTAGATGGAGAGGTGGGAGGAGGCTCGCGCGGAGCATAAACACCAGTATGGACCAGTTGGACCGAGTGGCCTGTTTCTGTGCTGTACGTAACTGTGGAAAGTTACGAGTTTGTCGATCAGTTGACTCTGACTTCCTGTTTGTCTTGGCACTGGAGCCACTGGCAGAGGTCATTCAGAGGGTGAAGGAAACTGTGTTTTGACCCTGAGCTGAGCTTCCAATCCCATATCCACTTCATCACAACGACCACCTACTTCCACGTTCATAACATTGCCCGTCTCCACCCCTGCCTCAGCCAATCTGCTGCTGAAACCCTCATCCATGCTTTTGTTACCTCTAGACTCGACTATTCCAATGCTCTCCTGGCCAACCGTCCTCCATAAAAAACTCAACCGAAACTTTATAGACGGCAGTGCCTTCAGCTGCCAAGGCCCTAAGCTCTTGAATTCTCTCCCTAAGCCTCTCCATCCTCCTTTAAGACGCTCCTTAAAACCTACCTCTTTGACCAAGTCACCTGTCCTAATATCTCCATAAGTGGCTCGGTGCCAATTTTTTTTGCGAATGAACGTTCCTGTGAAGCGCATTGGGACATTTCACTACGTTAGAGGCTCGATATATAAATGCAAGTTGTTGTTAATGTGTGTACAACAGAGACCAATGTCAAATGATCTCAGCTCTGTTGTTCCTGGTTGTGGTACAGTGATTTATTTTAGCCAGTTATTCTGTGTGAATGTTGTGGTTTATCGTGTGCTCTGCTATGGTTTGGGGTTTGTTTTGATGGTGCTCTCAGTTTTATGCTGGGGATTTTTATTACAACCTGTTGCATAGATATGACTGGATGATGATTATTTTTTGTTCTTTGCCGTGACTGCCTCATCGACATTCGTATTCGGGCCGAAAAGTTGCGTCTTTGCAGCAATATCATTGAGGATATCGATTCTCGAGAGCTTTTGTGCTTGTGTTAATTCCACCCTTGAGTGGAGTGAAACATTCCCTGAGAGAATGGACTCTCGCTAAACATTCTTTCTCTCTGGCCTGTCCTATCAAGAGGAAGTTCTCGGGTCAGTGATTTTAAGAAGAGACTGGAAACGGCCCAAAACCCTGTTGTGCAGTCGCCCAGTATTACAAGCAAATCCATCTTTGTCTGTCTATTCCAGGACTACATGGAAACTGAAGCAAAAATTAAAACTGAACAAAGAACTTTTTAACTGGCCCTGGCTGAGAGTGGCAGATTCCTCTTTCTTTTAAACTTGCATTTATCACAGCTCTCAGAAATGTCCCAAAGTTTACATACAAAGTCCTTTGAAGCGTGGTTACTGTATTATTTAGGTAACCATGACGGCCATTTTGCACACAGCAAGATCCCACAAACAGCAATGAAAAGAGTAACCGGTTAATCTGTTGTGCTGTGGTTTTGGTTGAGGGAAGAATGTTGGTCCAGAACACTGAGCAAACACCCTGTTCTTTGTTGACAAACTCATTAACACCTGTTTTTTTCCAGGCTATGGGGAAAGAGCAGGGGAGTGGGACAAATTGGCTAACTCTTTCAAAGTGCTAGCACATAATGGGCCGAATAGCCTCCTTCTGAGATGTATAATTCTATGATTCTATGAACACCCTCCTGAATCACTGGAACAGGCAGATGAAGTCTCCAATTGTGCCCTTGGTGGAAACTCAGAAAGATGGCACCTCTGACAATGTAGCACTCCCTCAGTACTGCACTAGAGTGCTGGATTGGCTGCCAGCTGTGGCACCCTGAGGATCCATCGAGAAACTGCAGGAAAAAAGTCGCCACTTATTTTAAGCCTCCTCAACCTTACTCTCTGCACCTCTCAGAGCCTCGTCACTGAAAGGGGCCAGATGCAAGGGCCATCAGCAACTTCTGGGTGCCCCTGCATTTGAGTACTCACCTGTGCTCCTTCAGGAGAATTAAGCAGATGTCCCCAATGGGGCCTTCTCGCTTCATTAACAGGGCGATCCCACACAAGCATTCCCCTGAGGCAATGTAAAGGGAATGGAGATGCAGAGTCACAGGTTTCCCACCCTTTGTGCCTGGGAGTTGACCATTCCCCAGCCATCACAAAGGAGGGGAATCTACCCCATCAATGTCACGCTGACCTCAAACTCCCTTTACTACCCTAGCAGGGGGTGAAAGAACAGACGCCGGGTCAAACTTCCATTCCAGCCTGCAAATCATTCCCAACCGACAGCATGGGCTGGTGACATGTTCCCAAACAGGAACGTAGGAAATGTTTGATTTATTCTCTGGTCTTCCCCCTTCCTCACTTTGAAGGAAATGTCTCGTCTCCACAGAATGATTGAAATTGAACTGCGTAACCCTCCCTTCTCCAACCATCGCACATGCAAAGAAACAGGAGCATCTCTCTCCCTCTCTAGACATGTCTAGCTTTCTACATAGCTCATTCCCTGCCCAAGAGCTGTACCCCTGCCCAAGAGCTGTACCCCTGCCCAAGAGCTGTACCCCTGCCCAAGAGCTGTACCCCTGCCCCTTTCCATATCAATCCCAATGGAAATCTATGTGAATTTGACCCATGAATTTATATTCTGTACCACAGCAGACTCCATGGGAACAAATTCTGCAGCATCTGCACCTCCTGCTCAAAGTAGGGGAGCCAGAGGCCTGAATCAGGCCAAGGAATATTTTTTTGCCTCTGCTCTCAGGGTACAAAAGGCCCACACTGTTTGCTTGTTTTCTACTGAGTCCTTCACAGATATAGGTTGTTGCTGGTCCAATCAGAGCAGCTGCAGGTGGAATTCCCAAGGTAGCCCAGTGACACTGCTAGACAAGCCCCCCCACAGAGTGCTGCAACAACAAATGTGGGGGAGATGTGGGGGAGGTGGGGGGGAGGTGCGCAGAAGAAGCAACCCCATCTCGAGCACAATTTCTTTCCGAGTTCACAATGGGGCAGACCCTCCCTCTCGGAATTAACCCTATCATCTAAATGATAAAAAAAGAAATAAAATCAAACATTCAGACAATCACATGAACAAATAAAATGTTGTCTTTATTGTAGTTATTGCATTGAATTTTTATTTTGAAAAATTAGAAAAACATTTATGATGATCAAACCATGCTTTGCGTGTCAGTGCTCACAGAGCCTAAGGAACCAGTGCTCAGTTTATAGCTCCTTCCCCATTTAGGTTATACTCTGTAGAATCTGATCATCAGAAAATGCATCATAAGCCTGTAGTAATCTCGTACCATAATTGTGCAGTCGGACTGTCCCTTTCTTGTATCCTGTTCTAACCATTTCCATTTGATAATAATTCCATTCTCTCCAGGACACGTCTTCCATTCTCTCCAGGACACGTCTTCCATTCTCTCCAGGACACGTCCTTCTTCCATTCTCTCCAGGACACGTCTTTCTTCCATTCTCTCCAGGACACGTCCTTCTTCCATTCTCTCCAGGACACGTCCTTCTTCCATTCTCTCCAGGACACGTCCTTCTTCCATTCTCTCCAATACACGTCCTTCTTCCATTCTCTCCAGGACACGTCCTTCTTCCATTCTCTCCAGGACACGTCCTTCTTCCATTCTCTCCAATACACGTCCTTCTTCCATTCTCTCCAATACACGTCCTTCTTCCATTCTCTCCAATACACGTCCTTCTTCCATTCTCTCCAGGACAAGTCCTTCTTCCATTCTCTCCAATACACGTCCTTCTTCCATTCTCTCCAGGACACGTCCTTCTTCCATTCTCTCCAATACACGTCCTTCTTCCATTCTCTCCAGGACAAGTCCTTCTTCCATTCTCTCCAATACACGTCCTTCTTCCATTCTCTCCAGGACACGTCCTTCTTCCATTCTCTCCAGGACACGTCTTTCTTCCATTCTCTCCAGGACAAGTCTTTCTTCCATTCTCTCCAGGACACGTCCTTCTTCCATTCTCTCCAGGACACGTCTTTCTTCCATTCTCTCCAGGACACGTCCCCATGCTACGTCGTCCAATAGATGCTGTCCTGTTATACTGTTGAGTACATATAGTGCCTCTTTTTAATTATTGTAATGTTTATATCAAAATCCAAAGAGGGATCTGTTTATAATGTAAACAGTCATGAAAGTTTCTTCTCAAAAAGTGGAGTGTACAATAATATTCAATCAGCGTCTGATAAGCAACAATTATAAACAAATTGAGGCAGACTCTGGGCTATGGCAATGAGTAGCTTCTAGGAAAAATTAGACGATCGGACTGTGGATGAAGTCCCTCTTTGTAAAGTGCAGACCAGGGCTGTGT
Organism: Heptranchias perlo; assembly: GCF_035084215.1. Lineage (NCBI taxonomy): Eukaryota > Metazoa > Chordata > Chondrichthyes > Hexanchiformes > Hexanchidae > Heptranchias > Heptranchias perlo. The sequence goes on from NC_090362.1 coordinate 6,892,134, forward strand.
AGATTCCAGCCCTTCAAGTGATGAAGTGCTGATGCTGATGTTGACCACGATACAGTCGAGTGGAAGACAGTTCCGCTCCCAGGCAGTCTCTTCTGCCACATCAGACAAAGTTGACCTTTCTTCTGCTCAACCAACCCCAGTGCTCACACTGAGCAGGCTAGAGATACCAACAGCTGATCCTCGAGTTCTAAACACTACTGCCCAATTTCCAATAGATTTAAGAACAAGTAAAACTCTCGAGTCTATTCCTGCCCCAATGCTGAATTATCTCTTTCAGCTCGAGCACTGAGCTGATCGCAGAAGTAAGCTCTGAAACATTATTTTGAATGGAGTGCTAGCCCAGATTTAAATTCTCTTGAAGTTATGGTATAGATGTTCAAAAAAAAATCAGGCTGGTTTTTGTTTGTGCTGCATCTTATTGAAGGTTTCATGTTGTACATGAAGTATCGTATTAACGTGTCATTATGCAATGGAAACACTGCTAGTCTTGGTGTTTTTTTCTAACATTATGGCAGGAAAGTGAAGATGGCTCCGACCTAGTCCCTTCCGGAGAACCTGCGGGGGGCAATGGAGTCTCAGTGTTGCTGTGGCTTCCACCTGGTCCATTCTAGATCCGACAGTTTCAATGGAATCCTCAAGGGTGCGCTTTAGCTGGGACGAAGATGTGGGGGTGAATACGTTACACGGTAATGCAGCTGACATTCGAAAGGTAAATTTCAGGAAATTATCTGAATGCATTTTTTAATCTTATACTAATGATAAACCAACAGAGTATTCGACCAATTATACAAAATTAGACTCCAAATCCTAAACGTCACTGTGGCTGGACATCTCTGGCACGAAGCCAGCATCAGGAAATGGTCAGGTACCTCTGGATGACGAAGTGAATGATAATGATCCCGGTAGACCCCCCACCGTGAAGGGATCATCCGTCTTCATGATGTCATTACCTGCGCAGATTTTGAGTTCGCTGATGTGCTGATTAAAAAAAGAGCATCGGAGAACTGCCATTTTGGGCCTCGGCTGGTATCTTGAGCTGTCCTCTTGATGTGGTTAATGGAGGTGTCGCCACTCCATTTAGTTATGTAGAAGAAGCTCACCTCCATTCAGTTACGTGGAAGCAGCTCATCTCCATTCAGTTCTATGGAAGTAGGCACTACGGCCAGCCTGGCCACCCACCAGAGGCACCCGAGCTGGGAATTTTTGCTCCAGCTGGCAGAGTCGAATTTTTCCCCCTCTGTCCCACTTGGAATCGCCTGCATTCTCCTCTTCTTCCTACTGAGACCAGGAGCTGTCTGCACAGGGAAATGGCAGGTCACCATCCACCTCCCACCACTCCATTACCACATATGAATGATGGAAGGTACTGTTCAGCTCCCACTGTTCACATTTCTCTCATGTTGAACCTGCTAAGCTGATTTTCGTAACAGTTTTGTTGCTCGACAATAATTGCGACTCATTCACAGATAATCAGAAACTGGACAGTGAACCTAACTCATTGGCCGATATACAAGTGGGAAAGGGGTCCTTTTCTGACTATGTGCTGGTAGCAGGGGAGCCTCGAGAAGCCAGAGGGTATCCAAAAAGATTTTCCATCTATTGATTTCAAAATTACCTCTATATAGTGTTCCTCTGGCTGATGATGTGGCAGTGGGGAGTGAACCAAAACCATTGCCTGATAAAGGACTAGCACTGGATTCATGTTCCAATTGCCTGATTAGGAGAGTGGGCACTGGACCTATATTTTGGCCATTGATCAGATATTGGGCGCTGGGATTACCTCTTGTGGGCTGGTGACTGGGAAGCTGCGTCCAGGAGTCCCAGCTGTTGCTCCAGGGAGAAAACTCTGAACGTCATGTAAATCGAAGATGCCAATAGAATAACGACTCTAGAAAAACATACATTCGCCATTTGATGAATCCACAGGATTTAAATAACATGAATTTGAAAATAACTTCTTTTCTTAACAATAATAGCCAACTGTTTTTAAATTTTGGATAACCAATTTACAACATACCAAGGGGTACATTTTGGGCAACCCTGCACATATCGGAAAACCACAAGCACGATTTTCTGTCTGTTAAGATCTTAAAATCTTGCATATGCATGCTGTTCCTGTACATGTCACTCTTAGCCCCTGTAATGCTGTTTCTGTTGTGCCTGCCTGTCACGTTTGAACTCATCGTTATAGGCCATACTTATGCCTTATACCTGCCCCCAATTGAGTCCTCCAAGGCAGGTGGTGCTGTGCTCCACAATGTCACGTGCCTGATGTCCAGTGGAATTCAGCCTCTCACCTCCTCAATCAGGTTTAGAGGAGAAAAGTGAGCCGAAAAGATCAGCTTTCCCTATCGAACTACCAAGTGAATGGTCAGGAGAAAGAGAGGGGGTCAGAAAGAAGGACTCGCAGATGTGTAGAGAGAGAATGTTGGCAGGGAATCAGAAGGAAGACGACAGACGATGCTTCTTTTCAATAATGTAAAGAATCTTACAACACCAGGTTATAGTCCAACAGTTTTATTTGAAAATCACAAGCTTTCGGAGGCTTCCTCCGAAAGCTTGTGATTTTCAAATAAAACTGTTGGACTATAACCTGGTGTTGTAAGATTCTTTACATTTGTCCACCCCAGTCCATCACCGGCATCTCCACATCATCTTTTCAATAAAGTTACATTCAGCAGCTTTAACAGTGGACTTGTAGAAATTACAGGTAGAAATAAAATTTTCTTGCAATGATTCAGACTGAGGACAGCAGGTGCAATAGGCGGAACCTTTAGGAGACATCAAAGAATGAGAAGCAGGGCTGAATAAAGATGCAGCACCAGATCTCCCAAGTGGAGAAGATTAAGGTAGAAAACCTTCCATACCAGTTAGAGTAAAGCCAATCACATCACTAGCCAAACAAGCCCCAGCCATCTGCTGCCATGAACCTGAAGGACTACAGCATTTCTTAGCTCTTCACTTAGGCCACACCTTCAGTGAGGTTTCTTCATTCCCATTAATAAAACAAGCTACGCCTTATAAAAGGACAACAACTTACTCGTCCTTGACTGCACTGATGCATCCCAGGGTGTCATGTGTTCCAGCAGGCCAAGTGTCAACATGGGCAACGAATGTGCCATCTTCCACGGATTGCGCTAATCCGTCCAAGGGTAGCACAAGCACCAGGTCCCACTCCAAAGACTTGGGCACAAAATCTGGCCTGACACTTCAGTGCTGTACTGAGGGAGCGCTGCACTGTCAGAAGTGCCGTCCTTCAGATGAGACGTTAAACCAAGGCCCTGTCTGCCCTCTTGGGTGGATGTAAAAGAGCCCACAGCACTATTTTGAAGACGAGCAGGGGAGTTCTCTCCGGTGTCTTGGCCAATATTTATCCCTCAACCAACATCACTAAAACAGATTATCTGGTCATTATCACATTGCTGTTTGTGGGATCCTGCTGTGCGCAAATTGGCTGCCGCATTTCCTACATAACAACAGTGACTACACTTCAAAAGTACTTAATTGGTTGTAAAGCGCTTTGGGTCATTCTGAGGTCGTGAAAGGCTCTATATTCTTTCTTTTCTTTTAAAACAGTACTGAGCCGGCAGGTGGACAGTGAGGGACTGCTGCTTCCCAGCCCAGCTCGGGCTCGTCCACTACTCTATTGGCTCCCAATGTTCATAATGAGCTTAAATCAGTTGTACAGAGGCCTTGGTCAGTCCCCATCTGGAGTATTGCGATCAATATTGGGCTCAAGACAGATATATTGGCCTTGGAGGGGGTGCAGCGCAGATTCACCAGAATGATACCGGGGCTAAAAGGGTTAAATTATGAGGACAGGTTGCACAGACTAGGGTTGTATTCCCTGGAGTATAGAAAATTAAGGGGTGATCAGATCGAGGTGTTTAAACTGTTAAAAGGATTTGATAAGGTAGATAGAGAGAAACTATTTCCTCTAGTGGGGGAAATCAAGAATGAATTTTAATCTTCAAATTAGAGCTAGGTTGTTCAGGAGCGAAATCAGGAAGCACATTTTCACACAAAGGGTAGTAGAAATTTGGAACTCTCTCCCCAATAGGCTGTGGATGCTTGAGACTGAGATCAATAGATTTTTGTCAAGTAATGGTATCAAAGGATATGGAGCAAAGGTGGGTAAGTAGAGTTGAGGTACAGATCAGCCATGATCTAATTGAAGGGCGGAACAGGCTCGAGGGGCTGAACGGCCTACTCCTTTTCCTAATGTTCCTAAATCAGTAACACAATTTCAACTGCTTGAACATCCGATATGGAAGATGTCGAGAACTGAATTGCTGCCTCACTGTCAATCCTTTGGAGGACTATTGCAGTGTTACTAAACGGTACTATTTAAGCTACAACCGGACCGCAGGCAGTTAAAGGCAGGATGTGTGCACAGGAGAGATAGTTATTGATGGGTTATGTGCACAGTAGGATATCCCAACAGTACAGATTGCACAGCAGGCTGTACCAGAGCACAATCTTTATTTAATACTCTTTAAAGATGCAGGATCTTAGGACTAGGGCCCCTTTTCCATTTTGGGTAGTATCAGTAGCCGTATAGCATGGCCATGAGCAAAGTAAATCTCCATCTACTCTGCTCCAACAGCCTTAACACCAGCCTCAAAAGAGCACATTCCTCCCACTCTCCTCCCATGTGAACTTAATGACGAGTTTTGTCCCGTGGGTTCAGTCTATTCAAACACTTTGGACCCTTCCCGCCAGCGGAGAGAAGAGCCTTTCATCCCTTCGGTCTAGTCTGGATTTGAACCCGGGTCCCAGAGGTGGCAGGACCCACTCCCAACACTGGCCAAAGCCCACCAGCCTAGTTGGCTGGGGAGTGGAGTTTGGTAAGAGTGGAGACCTTTTTAAAAAAAAAGGTATAATTGCAACCAAAGGAACAAGTCTTGGTCATCGTATTGACTTCAAGTTTATTGGTTTTGACCCACTACCACATTCCCACTCCTCTCACACCATTAAATAAATGAAGAGGATGCCTTTGTCTAATACTTACATTACAATTAATATCCTGAGGATTCCATATTCCAATTTTCCAATCCCCTCAACAGAATCCAATTCAAATATTTTCTCTTTCTTCACTGCTCTTTCTAAACAAAAGAAACACACAGAGTAAACAGCTGTTCAGTAGTGGAGTGAGAGGCAGGGAGGAGCCTATTTTACACGTTTCTTTGGTTATACCATACTGCTTTATTTTCAGATTACTTTCTCAGTTCTCCCTTAATCACCATCCACCTACTGCTGCCAAGTGCAGAGACTCTTGATCTATTCCTACTCGTGCTCACTAACCTACATTGGCTCCCGGTCCAGCAACGCCTCGATTTTAAAATTCTCATCCCTCCATGGCCTCACCCCTCCCTATCTCTGTAACCTCCTCCAGCCCTACAACCCTCCGAGATCTCTGCATTCATCCAACTCGTTCCTCTTGTGCATCCTCCATTTCCTACGCCCCACCATTGGCGGCCGTGCCCTCAGCCACCTAGGCCCTAAGCTCTGGAATTTCCTCCCTCCATTCGTCTGCCACTGAGGCTCAGGAACCAGCCACTAGGAGAGCAGTATGAGGTGACGCACTCCTTGTGCATGTCGCCTGGTCTCTACTCAGCCGAGACCCAGTTCTTGCCACACTGAGGGTGCTTGGCCATTCGTTTACACTGTCACACCATTCCGTAAAGTTGACTGTTCCCAAAGTATTACACTGCAGGCTACCTTCTGACAAGGCTTTATATTATGTGCTTCTGCGTCGTCTGCCTGCTTGTCCAACATCCAGTTTTGGATGATCCCCAATTTCTTCCAGTTAAACTTTGGGAAGGCTCAAGCCATTGTCTTCGGACCCCACCATAAACGCCATGACCTAGTCATCGATTCCATCCTCCTCTTAGGCCCACTGCCTCAGGTTGAACCAGACTGATCACAACCTCAGTGTTCTATTTGACTCTGAGCAAAGCTTCCAATCCCATATCTTCTCCATTACAAGGACTGCCTATTTCCACCTCCGTAACATCTCCTGCCTCAGCCCATCTGCTGCTGAAACCCTCGTCCATGCCTTTGTCACCTCCAAAGGTTATTTCAATGCATTCCTGGGTGACCTCTGATCCTCCACCCGTCATAAACTTCAGCTCATCCAAAACTCTGCTGCCCATTTCCTATCCCACACTAAGTCCCGATCACCCCCGTGTTTGCTGACATAAATTGGCTCCCGGTCGCCCAACACAACAAATTTAAAATTTCCATCCTCGTATTTATATCCTTTCGTTGCCTCACCCCTTCCTATTTCTGTAACCTTCTCTAGTCCTACAACCTTCGGAGAACTCTGTGTTCCTCCAACTCAGGATTCTTGTACATCCCCCACTCCCTTCCCCCCCACCATTGGTGGCTGCGCCTTCAGCCGTCCAGTCCCTATGCACTGCAATTCCCTCCCTAAACCTCCACCTCTCTCCTCCTTTAAGACCCTCCTTAAAACCCACCTCTTTGACCAAGCTTTTATGTGGAGATGCCGGTGATGGACTGGGGTGGACAAATGTAAGGAATCTTACAACACCAGGTTATAGTCCAACAAATTTATTTTAAAATCACAAGCTTTCGGAGATTATCTCCTTCGTCTGACGAAGGAGATAATCTCCGAAAGCTTGTGATTTTAAAATAAATTTGTTGGACTATAACCTGGTGTTGTAAGATTCCTTACATTTGACCAAGCTTTTAGTCAGTCCTCCTAATATCTCCTTCCTTGGCTCAGTGTCAGTACTGGAGTGTAAAGCCAATGAAGATATTGGGCATTAATTATTAGCAGCTTTTAAGTGGTTAATAATAATATTTCAACTTTGCCAAAAGGGGCACAACAATTAGGACAAGTGTCAAACATTTACAAAACATGCTGTAGTATTAGAATGCCACAAACCAGCCAACACTGGGTGTAATAATCCTCATTCAAACACACATAAGATGCACGCACAATCTCAGACACATAACTGCACAGAAGCTCAAACGTACTGAAGCACACTCGCAGATATACAAGCACACAAGCACACAAGTAAAGGCACACCCATCCCACACTCGCACGTACTGGAATAAGCGCCCCGATGCACCATAACCTATATGTGACGTTTAGCACTAACCTCTAAAGTTTTGACTGCTGTAACTGGAGCTCTCTGCCTCCGGAGTACTAAGGCTGCTGGTGGAGATCCCCAGCAGGGACTGGTATTCTGTTTCTGGCAATGAGGACGAGGAGCCATTGGACAGTTTCCTCTTCCAGTCCAAATGTAACCTATAGTCTTCCTGAGAAACAGTAGAGAAAGTAAATGTCACCCAGCCACTCAACCACGGACTCTGAGGATTGGATGACACCTCATCGCTGTTACCAACAATCTTGCAACACAAACCTCCCACGGGCAAGGATGCACATGGAGTTTTCTATTTAGGTGCTTTTCCAGTCAATTTAAATGAGGAGATAACTGCGATCCTGTGCTGTCCATTGGGAGTCAAGCTCACAGGGAGTGAAAGTAGGAGAATTGGGACCAGATGTTGTGGTCCTATCTCCGACCTGTGCCCCTTTCAGGCATGGAGTCCTCCTGATGTCATGGAAACACCCCTATATACTGTTATCTACATTCTATTTAGGGTAAACTTTTCTCAGAGAGAGAGAGAGAGAGAGCAAAGGAAAATATTGAACCAAGTAGATGGAGTGTCGAGAATGGGGCAACTCAATGCATCGTTGTGTGGGGTCACCAAGAGGTAGAACGCGGAGCAGTTGGTACGATTGTCCGCAAGGTGAGTTCCCAGTTTTATATGGGGAACAGTGCTCGAGGCCCCCGCGGGTACTTCTTCACAGGGACGAAAGAGCAGTTGGTGGGCAAGTCAACATCAAGTGCTTCTCCAAGCTGAAATTCCTCTGCCCCTTCATCATCCTGGGTGCTTTATGTTAGTGATGATGTCGATCCATGTGAAATAAAGAGGTTAATGACTTTGTCGAAGTAGCGCACAAGGAATTTGGTGCCAGTGCGTCAATTAAAAAATAGAATTTCAACACCGTCATGGAAGGCCTGGGAGCAGAGCACTGTTTCAGTACTGATGGGCAGCACTTTACGTGAACTATATCAAAGGAGGCACTGTCATTGCCCCAGAGAGACTTGCAGTCATAGTGATGTGGAGACCACTCGGTTGTTGGGACCTTTTTGGGGACGTGACCAAGATTAGTCACTGTCCCTGGATTCCACTCTTCCAGCACTAACGGGCCAGATACGATATACTGTAATAGGATGTACTGTGTTATGTTACACATACCCCCCAGACAGCCGCTGTAATCATGCATTATTTTCTCTAACTTCTCCACATAGTCTCTATTCTTCCCAGACAGCCAGCCCATGTCTGTCAAACGCCTCCTCAAGGGGAAGCTTAAATATAAATCTTAGTCATGACTGAAGTTCAAACTAGGCCTTGGCTAAGAGCTACCAGACTGAGAGATGAACTCAGGACTCCTAGTTGAGAGCCTCATGGTCCAAATTGTAATAACCAGACCAAATCCAGAGTAGGATTCAAACATGGGACTGCCAGTCGAGAATTTAGGGCTCCAGTGTCCCTAGATTGGAATTCAACCTTGGCCTGGTTGAGAATCCAGCGTTCTGGTGTTGTGCTGAGTGGGTTATTTCGAGACTGAAATTTGAATCCCAGAATTCTCGTTGAATCCTAGTCCAATGCTCTAGTGCTGTAGCTGTTGGATCAGCACTAACATTCCAGCTTGGGGTTTTTTGGGATTGAGGAGAAAAAGGGAAAGAAACTGCTCCAAAAATAATTAAAGAACGTAGAAAATCTAAACCAATGGAAACAACTTACCAAGGGTAAGGAATCACATGTGTCTGTGCACAGGCTCACACTCAAACTCTTCTTACTGTTATCCTGAAGACAAAAAAATGGCACAGAGACCCAATTATTAGGAAGAGGAAAACAGCTTCCAAAATAAACCATTCAGGGCATACTCCACCAGGGAGCTAATCTTACACCTCAATGTAGAGATTGCAGCTTAGGGCTGAGATTTCAACAACTTTAGGATATGAACTTACACTACACCAAACTTCTAGTGTTTGGCTTTTTCAAAATCAGGTTGTGAACATTAAACTTACACTGACATTTAAAATTCAATATGTGACAGTTATAACAGAACAGGCCTGTAGGCGTCACTATTCCCAAACATTTTTGATAAAAGTGACAGCTACAAACCCGCCGTGTTACTACAACACACAAGACTCGTAGTCAAAGCTCGGCCTGTAGAGTCTGTGCCCCTTGTTGCTGCCAGAAAGTTTGTAAATTAATAATATTGAAAATGTATCCCCGTCACACACAATTCCATAAGGACGGAAACAAGTAGGTGATGTAATGCCATATTGTTCTTAATGACACAGTCACCAGGCGAATCATCCTCCCCTTGGGGTAGCTCCCACCCTCTGATCTGGGCCTCCCCAAATGCTTCGGCCAAGACCTGAGGTTGTCCACATGGAGCTCGATGAGGATCAATGCAGATGGTGCAATTAACTGACAGGGGCATGTTAGTGTGTTAGTGATGTATGTCTCCCCCTGTCCCAGTCACATCATGTCACACGGATATTTACAGGGTTCATAATATCATACAGCACCGAATGAGGCCATTCAGCCCATCGTGCCTGTGCCAGCTCTTTGAAAGAGCTATCCAATTAGTCCCACTCCTCCACATTTTCCCCATAGCTCTACAAATTTTTTCTTTTCAAGTATTTATCCAATTCCCTTTTGAAAGTTACTACTGAATCTGCTTTCACCACCCATTGAGGCAGTGCATTCCTGATCACAACAACTCGCTGCGTAAAAACATTTCTCCTCATCTCCCCGCTGATTCTTTTGTCAATTATCTTAAATCTGTGTCCGCTGGTTATCAACCTGCCTGCCACTGGAAACAGTTTCTCCTTATTTACTCTATCAAAACCCTTCATAAATTTGAACGCCTCTATTAAATCTTCCCCTTAGCCTTCTCTGCTCGAAGGAGAACAATCCCAGCATTGAGAAATACTTTGGAATTGCCCATAATCTGTTGGTTTCATGTACAGAAGCTTTCCAGCCTCAATAGAAACTGATCAGTCAGTACTCACTGTACAGAATCTCATTGTTGGGCTGAATCACTAGCTCCAGGGAGCTGAATTCTCATGGGTTTTGGACGCACCCAGTAATACACTTCTCAAACACATCTGTACCCACGCTGTTCTGTCACAGCTTTCTGTTTGAGGGTTTCAAAACCCTGCATTTTTTTTTAATCTTCCATTTTGTTTTCTAATTAGCTTCAGTGACATTTTCTCGCTCACCGGGTGGCCCTGCCTGTGGTGACAGTGCGGGAGCCAAAGCTCTTCTCTTTGTGTCCATGTTCTGAATTGCGATCGCCAGGTTTGACAAATCTTTAATTCATACGTATAATGGAAAGTGCCGACGTGGACTAGTCACGGTATAATTACAGTCGCCTACCAGTGACGGAGCTGCAGTGCCTTCACAGGGTTGGGGAGGTAAGTTTGCTGAGGCCTTTCACATTATTGCCCTACATTACAGCAGTGACTACTTCTCAAAAAAGCACCTCATTGGCTACTTCGGGACATCCTGAGGGATATCAAAGGTGCACGACGGGCCAAATGGCCTCCTTCTGTGCTGTAACATTCTATGATTCTATATAAATGCTAGTCCCTTCTTTCGTACATGAGTGCTAGGGGCTGTTGAAATGTGAAAAGGAGTGTCAGTAATCCATGTACTGAACTGCAGGATTACTTTCGGAGAAATCTACTTTAATATTCCATTTAAATAATTTAGACCTCAGTTAACACAGTGAACAGAGGAATGGAATTTGCAATCAAAAATTGCGGTCATTTCTAGGTTATACTTTTCTCAATATAGTACATGTATTACTGTGTGAGATATATTGTTACATGCTGTGACAGTGTGTCACCTTTAAACTAATCGGGCTGGAATTTGCTGGAGCGTTAGATTTTTGTCCTCTCCTTTCAGCTTGAAAAGTTTTGGTGCCTGCAAATTGCTGGAAGTGCGAGCTGATAACGGGGCCTTAGTGAACAACGGGACCGGTAGTCTATCTCCGTAATCAATGAGATTTAAGGAGAAACAGAGGCAACACGGAGAAGTAAATAGGGTGAATTAGAGTCAAATTAGATACAGAAAGAGAAATTAAAAAAAGAGAGGGAAAGAAAGATTGGATTAAGAGAGAGAAAAAAAGGGACAAAGTATGAAAAAAAAATTAAATTTTAATGATTTTAAATTTACTACCTGCACGATTGCGACTTCACAGTTTCAACTGTTCCCTTTCTGGGCAGGAGAGGTTGAGTGGAATTGCAGGAATATAAATCCCATCATTAAAAGGGTCCTAACGCTGTTAAGTACCAGCCCTAACTTTCTGCGGCCAGTTTAATTCGTAATTGATGTGCAAATGCAGCAATTTCTTGAAACTCTGCTGCCCGTATCCTAACTTGCACCAAGTCCCGTTCTCCCATCACCCCGTGCTCGCTGACCCACATTGGCTCCCGGTCTGGGAACGCCTCGATTTTAAAATTCCCATCCTTGTTGGCAATTCCCTCCATGGCCTCGCCCCTCTCTATCTCTGTAACCTCCCTCAGCCCCACAACTCCGAGATCTCTGCACTCCTTCAATTCTTGCCACTTGCGCATCCCCGATTTTAATCGCTCCACTACTGGCGGCCGTGCCTTCAGCTGCCTCGGCCCTAAACTCTGGAATTCCCTCCCTGAACCTCTCCGCCTCTCCTCCTTTAAGGCACTCCTTAAAACCTACCTCTTTGACCAAGCTTTCGTTCACCTGTCCTAATATCTCCTTATGTGGCTCGGTGTCAAATTTTGTTTGATAATCGCTCCTGTGAAGCGCCTTGGGACGTTTTACTACGTTAAAGGCGCTATATAAATGCAAGGTGTTGCTGTTGAGGTTAATGGGCGAGAAAACGGCACGATCCCGTTTTCACAAGGCTAATGGCAGAGCGGCGCAAATCGTCCCGAATCTTGTGGCGATTCTCAACTAACGGGGTATCTCTTCCTCACCACAGATTGCTGGGTTATTTACACATTAATAATAACGGCCTGCACCTTTAACTCACTGTTATTTTCCCAGCAAATTCTGACCCATTTCTTTTTTACTCTGAGTACATAAATCCAGCTGACAATGGGTTTACTGGAACCTCGACCACATTGACGAGAAGCAGTCAAACTTGTTATGCCACTGGGGCGCATCAGTAATAATCTCACCTACCCTGTCTGTCCCATTAAATAATGTGCACTCCACATCCTGCAGGAGTTCTTTACACCAGGAACTTTGCCACATGTCACGAGTACTAGTGCAGTCAGTGAGAGAACAATCCGTGAGTGTTCAGTGATGTGGAGATTAAGTGCCTGGCGCGATTTCTGCCACAGTATCGAGGATACCATTAGAAGGCTGCTCAACAACCTTAAAATATGAATTTATTCTTGACCACAACCTACAGTATTTTACTTAAATTAACTTATATAAAGGACATGGTATACCATATAGGAGCTGCATATATCTCACACAACATGCACACCATATAGGAATTACATATATCTCTCACAATAATCTATATACCATATAGGAACTGCATGTATCGCACACAAATCTCACACAGTTCTTCCCTCATTTTCTATAGGGTTATGAGCTTAGAGCCAGATTACATAATGGTAAATTCAGTGGTCCCGGTGGGGAGTCATACACAGGTCCTCGCTGGAGCATGGGAGCACTGAATTTATCATTATGTGCATTATGATGTGTCTGTTGCTGCGTTCCTATATTGTGTATATGTTGCTGTATGAGATATATGCAGTTCCTATATGGTGTATATTCTGCTGTGAGATATATGCAGTTCCTATATTGTGTATATGTTGCTGTGTGAGATATTTGCAGTTCCTATATTGTGTATATGTTGCTGTGTGAGATATTTGCAGTTCCTATATGGTGTATGTTGCTGTGTGAGATATTTGCAGTTCCTATATGGTGTATGTTGCTGTGTGAGATATTTGCAGTTCCTATATGGTGTATATTCTGCTGTGAGATATATGCAGTTCCTATAATGTGTATATGTTGCTGTGGGAGATAGATGCAGTTTCTATATGGTGTGTCTGTTTCTATGGGAGATATATGCAGTTTCTATATGGTGTGTCTGTTTCTATGGGAGATAGATGCAGATCCTATATGGTGTGTCTGTTTCTATGGGAGATATATGCAGTTTCTATATGGTGTGTCTGTTTCTATGGGAGATAGATGCAGATCCTATATGGTGTGTCTGTTTCTATGGGAGATAGATGCAGTTTCTATATGGGGTGTCTGTTTCTATGGGAGATATATGCAGTTTCTAGATGATGTCTGTTGCTGTGAGAGACAATGTATGTATGTTGCTGCTAAAATAAGCAATATGGACACTAACGTGAACCGAGAGCCAATACTACAGAGCAGAGAGAAGGGACTAAAGGAGTGCGGATGGAAGGTGTTCTGGGCTTGAGCTTCTTCATTTCCCTTTGTTCAGTGATAAGATTCACTGATCGGTCACTCTCACATCCCGCAGAGGAACTGAGCAGTAGGTTCAGGGGAGGAAAAGAGCAGCTTCAGATCCTACCTGTAAATGCGAGCAGACTTGCTTCAATACGTCATAGACATTGTCTCTTGAGATGAAGGAGACGAAGATGTACTGCAGCAAAAAGCAGAGAGCCTTATTAAATAGGGCACAAATCAAAAGGGCTTTGACTTCCTTCAGCTACAAAGCTCTCATCCTTGATTCAGCTGCTGTTCTTATTTTAAAATGTCTCATTCTTTTTGTCTTATCTCTTCTTCCTTCCTTCCTCTTCCTGCTCTTTCTGATGTGAATCACTTCATTTTGTCTCTATCATATTTTATTGGCCCATAAATTGCTCATGAAATAAGGGCGATGCTAACAGGGCTCACCGTTATCTCAGGGCAGACGGAAGAGTAAATTCCGGAGAGCCCACACGTGCAAACACGGCAATCCAGAAATTGCTCTACCATTTGCCCTGCTCGTTTGAAAGCTTCACGTTAAAGAGATCTTGCCACTTGGAATGAATGGACCAGCACAGACTTGCTCTACTGCCCAGCTGGAAACGAACTAATCTCTCCACAAAAAAGGTACGCTGGGTTTTTTTTTAGATCTAAACTAACTTTTAACGGCGTGGTAAGTATTAATGACTGCTCAACACCCTCTCTTAGCACTGAAAATTAACATCTAAAAATGTGGAGTCTCATTCCTCCAGATATTAATTGTTATTGGGGACATTTTTAATTTATAATTTTTTTTTAAAACTTATTCTTTCTGTCTCTTTTATCTTTGTCTTTTAATCTTACCCTCTTTTTATTTCGCTTACTCTAACTGATTTTACATTGAATTCACTGTTGTAGCTTTCGCTTCCTGGTTCTGACTGCGTGGCTTGACAAGGATGCTTAAAGCTGATTGTTTGAGGGGAGAGAGCGCGATCCTTTCCCCACTCTCACAGCTGACAGTGGCCCGGGAATCACCGCTGCACTTTCTGCAGCTCACCACTGAAGCAGGTTGGCGCCCAGAAGCCCACGAAGAGTTTGTGGGCGAGTTTATAACTAACGAGCGGCGGGCGACGTCTGTTCGCTGCTCAGCGCAGTTTCCGGGCCAATACGTTTTTAAATTTCTAAAAAAGAAAACCCCCATTCATTAAACCCTTTTCATCCTTACCCAAGTGATTAGTTTCATTCCTCGTTTATTTTTCTTTTTGTCTCGGGTCTGTTTTTATTTCATTCCGTGTTCATGTTTCTCTCATATATTCTCACTTGGGCCGATTATACATCGTTAATGCCCAGCAGTGCCACACAGCTTCAAGCCCCAGGGTCCTGCCTTGTCATCGGGTGCGGAGGATTGAGGTCCATTCAGTGCCTGCTGTACTCTGTGCTCCATAATGCGTGCTGACTGGGTAGTCAGTACGGAGAGCCTGCATACGGCGCATTAGGCTCCAAGTGTCCATGCAAATGAGGCTGAGGCCCCATAATGTGGCTGGGGTGCCTGAATATTGCTCCAGTCACTAGGAAGCCATTTACGAACATACAAAATTGACGGGCAGGAAAAGACCACCTGGTCCATCAAGCCTGCCCCACACCTCGTGATGGCTGGAGGCATCATAACCAGACGCGTCCCACCACCGCCACCATCCCCCCACCCTAATCCCCTGGGAGAGGCAAAACAAAAAAAAAAAAGAGAAAAACCCAGGGTCAATAAGGGAAAAAAATACCCTGGAAAATTCCTCTCCGACTCCCCCAGCAGATTGAAACCAGTTCAGGAGATCACATGGACCAAGTGTCATTTATACTTTCTATATAGTGCGATCTCTGCCCCCGTCAAGAACTGGTCCAGCTCCCCCTGGAGGGCAGAGGGTCAGCACCCACACACCAGCCGGGCACAGGAACTTCAGGGGATGTCTACTGACAGAAAACGTGGTTCCTGGATGTCCCTCTCCTTGGCAAGGGGCCGCCCTTCCTTTCTGATCCGGATTTCCCTTAACCTCCAACCACTACATCGTGCAGAGGGACTTAAATCCCCAGCTGAAGGTTGAGCAGTCCAAGGCCCTGAATTTCCCCGGACTTCCTGCCGTAGCTTCGCCAGCTGTGATTACACACGTAAACGAGGTTTCCGGCGCACTTCCGGCAGCGCAGGGATAGAAGGTCCGAGGAAATTCAGCATCCCAAGTCTTCCCTAGTAGTCCCTCCGACACTAGGGATCAGCCTCGTGGACCTTCTCTGAACTGGCCCTGAACATCTGTCTCCAAAGGGTTTTATTCTCCTCCAGTCGCTCTGCTGAAACGCGGAGAAGGGAGAGGGATTGGACAGGAGCCGAGCGCAGGCCTCACCTTTTCGTTCAAGCTTGTCCTGATCACGAGGCCGTTGGGGAGCAGCCCCGCTGTCCGATGCTTCTTGACGAGCGTGACTGATGTAACAGGAGCTACGACCTGAAAGAGTTGGAAGTGGTGACTGTTAACATTTTTTCCGTCTGCTTTTGTTGCCTCATGGGGGACGGTGATCTGACCGATTGCTTTTAGGGTTTTTTTTATTCCCCCCGTTGAGCTCTGCTCCTGGGCCTTATCCCTAGGGATCTACGATACTCTGCACTTCAGACATGCTTCTTTACTGGGTTGTCTGACCAGAACTGCTGCTTTACTCTTGACATCTGGCCTTGGGAGGTGCTTGTTCAGTACATCAAGATATCTATGTGTCTTGCCTGTGGCTGGCACTTCCTGTGAGTGTCACACTCACTTCCTGTCACGTTTTTCCCATCAAACTTTGTTGATGTCAATCTCTTAATTATGAAACATCACTATGAGCAGTGCCGTGTGAGATCGAAGTATCATGCAGCACGGAAAGAGGCCATTCGGCCCATCGTGCCTGTACCAGCTCTTTGAAAGAGCTATCCAATTAGTTCTGCTTTTTTCCCAATAGCCCTGCAATTTTTTTCCTTTACAAATATATATCCAATTCCCCTTTTGAAAATTATTATTGAATCTGCTTCCACCACCCTTTCATTCCAAATCATGTCAGCTCGCTGCGTAAAATAAATTCTCATCTCCCCTCTGGTTCTTTTGCCAATTATCTTAAGTCTGTTATTATCGATACTCCTACCATTGGAAACAGTTTCTCCTTATTTACTCTACCAAAACCCTTCAGGATTTTGAACACCTCTATTAAATCTCCCACTAACCTACTCTGCTCGAAGGAGAACAATCCCAGCTTCTCTAATCTCTCCACATAACTGAATTCCCTCATCCCTGGAATCATTCTCGTAAATCTCCTCTGCACCCTCTCCAAGGCCTTGACATCCTTCCTAAAGTGTGATGCCCAGGATTGGACACAATACTCCAGCTAAGGCCTAACCAGTGATTCATAAACATTTAGCATAACTTCCTTGATTTTGTACTCTATTTATTAAACTATAGTTCCTGTATGATGTTCTTTTAAAAACAGTCTTATCAACTCGATCTCCCACCTTTAAAGATTTGGGTATGGGAACTCCCAGGTCTCTCTGTCCCTGTAATATAGGCACATACACAAGTTTTCCATAACCATTTGTCTAATCATTAGTGGCCTCGTCTTCAGCCGCGTTGGCCCCACATTCTGGAACTTCCCCGAAACCTTTCCTCGATCCTGCACGTTTCGAGTGCCTGCCCCATGACCAATTTCAGTCTCCCAGACAAGCGATCAGCACTCATTTAAACAAAAATATTCATTTTTAAGTGAACAAAACGTTAAAGTTAATTGTAATTTCTTCTAATCGTTTAACTAATGTCCTTTAGGGAAGGAAACCTGCCGCCCTTACCCGGTCTGGCCTATGTGACTCCAGACCCACAGCAATGTGGTTGATTCTTAATTGCCCTCTGAAATGGCCTAGCAAGCCACTCAGTTGTAAAATCTCGCTAAGGCGGCTCGCCACCACCTTCTCGAGGGCAATTAGGGATGGGCAATAAATGCCGGCCTTGCCGGCGACGCCCACATCCCGTGAACGAATAAAAAAAAACTTCTAATGGCGACCCTTTGGGATTTTACATCTAGTGTGATTTATTCATCAGATTTTGCAGTTATTGGTGAAGCTCTAATAAATATAGAATGAGCTGAACGTCATTCCAATAGTTCACACACCTTAATGTCTTTTCCAAAGAAGTTAGCATAGAAGCACAGCCAGTTGCTGGAGATGTAGAGACGACCTTGGATCAGGATCTCTTTCTGGAGAGCACAGGAGTAGACTGCACAGGAAGCCAGAAGTAACAGAGAGATAACGTCAAACACAAATCCTTCCATACATTTCACGTTCTGGTCAACTGTGTGCCTTTTGAGGCGAGAGGTATCAATGCTGGATAATGGAACACTTTTTCCAGTTATCGTTCCTCGGGGCCAGTATTTTGAAAGGGAGGCCTCACACCAGAAGTACGTGTTCAGAAAATCAGCCCCTACTGTCAGAGTAACTCACTCCTTATTCAGCTACAAACGGTGACTACTCTATCCCAACAGTATTCTGAACCCCAAGAAGAGTACTCCATCGCAAAGGGACTGGGTGACAATCACGGGTCAGAAGGCATAAATTGGCATTAAGTAGGGAGTCTCACTTTGAGCCACCGGATGTGACGAGAAAAGCAAGAAAATTCAAACCGGGACAGCGATGGACGCTCTTCTGAGGTTAGGGTTGAGGCACACTGGGCTAAGAATACCATTGGTCGCTATGTGTAGCAATATCATAAATGTATCTCAGATCTCCTCTGTTTGGTACTTGTAACGAGATTGTAAACACATTGTAAAAGATGTTCTCCATGTTGTATCTAACCAGTGGTATTCTTGAAGTGGGAGCAAGGTATCTGGTGATGTTGGACAGGGGGTGTCCAAACTATGGCCTGTGGGCCTCGAGCAGCCCATGAAGCCTGGTAACCCAGCACACAAATTCCTAGCAACTCAGCTTTATTTACTTTTTTCTCCCCTATGGTTTGTCTTGTTTGAAACATTGAACCGAGGAAATCTTCGTAAACGCGTTTGTAACCTCCTCCAGTCCTAAAACCCTCCGAGAACTCTGCATTCCTCCAACTCTGGCCTCTTATACATCTCTCACTTCCTTCACTCTACCATTGGTGGCCATGCCTTTAGCCGTTTAGGCCCTCAGCTCTGGAATTCCCTCCTTAGACCTCTCCGCCTCTCTCTCCTCCTTTATGATGCTCCTTAAAACCTACCCCTTTGACCAAGCGTTTGTTCACCTGTCCTAACGTCTCCTTCTTTGGCTCGTGTCAACTTTTGTGAAGCTCCTCGGGACGTTATCATGTTAAAGGCGCCATATAAATGTAAGTTCTTGTTGTTGTTTATGATCTTGCTACATGAACCAGTGAGGAATTCTTACCCCACAATTTGAAGCAGGATGGATGGAGTTTTACCTTTCTGGGTAGTTTGTACAAATATATGCCCGGGGTCCAGAGCCTCACCTGGAGGGAACGTCCATCAGGAAATCGGGCGTTCCTGAATTCCCAAAACGCACCCCCCCGCACACAAAACTCTGTGCTGGGAACATGAACATTAACCCTATAGTTTCCAGTCAAGTGGATGGTGTCTGTTGATAGCGCTGTTTGGAGCAGATGTAATATCGAAAATATTCCATGGATTATGGCTCACACACATCCAGTCTATAGAGAGGAGGAAGGCCCCAAATTTAAAGCAAGGGGGGAGGTGGGGGGGGTGGAGAGGTTACGATGCGGATGGGCCCTGAAGTGGGCAGAGAATCCAGGGAGTCCGGCCGATCTTAACGGCCGGGCCTCATTACCGTAACTTTCATCCCGCCCAAATCCACTACCTGGCCTGCGGGCGGGAGCGGAAGATCACAGGCAGGAGGCCGCAGACAGGAATCCGCAGGATCGTTCCCCGACACTCAGGTAAGTGGTGGGGAGGGGGGCAAAGGTGATCAGGGGAATGAGGGGGGAAGCCCAGAGTAAGGGAGGTCCAAGGCTTCACTCATGCCCACATGGAAACGTAAAAAACAAATTAAAAAACTTACCCTGCCTGGGCCCACGATCCCGCCCTCCCGACTGGTTTGGCCTATTAGGGAAGCCGTCACTGCTCCCTCGCTCAGGCTCCGACTAAAATAGCAGAGCGGGTCCCGATAACATCATCGGGCCCCAATCTGCATATTTAAAGAAGCCCCCACCAGCTTGGGTCGGGTGTCCTGCTCACCGGCTCAAAAGTGGGGGAGGGAGGTTAAAATCGGGGCCAATGTAACAGTGCCAGTTCGATACAATGTGGTTAAGATGCAGGGGAAAGATCCCTCTGCCCAAGTACCAAGGAGAACCCTCAGCTCCAACACCAGGGCTATTTTGTTTCTCACACCAGCCAGCTTTAATATCTTTCTGAGCGAAAATGTCTTTTCCAAAGAGCTTGGCATTGGAGGAGAGGCAGTTGCTGGGAATATAGAGCCAACCGTGAACCAGGATGTCTTTCAGTTGCTGTTAATTAATGAGCATCTTTGCACTGCGAACCTACTCCCACTAAAAAACAACAACTTGTGTTCACACGGCGCCTTCAAAACAGAAAAACGGCCCAAGGCGCTTCACAGAGGCGCAATCAGACAAAAACGGACCCCGAGCCAAAGGAGATATTAGGACGGGTGAGCAAAAGCTTGGTCAAAGAGGTGAGTTTTAAGGAGGGTTGTAAAGGAGGAGAGGTTGGTGGAGAATTCCAGAGTGTGGGGCCTAAGCAGCTAAAGGCAAGGCCACTAATGTTGATGCAAAGAGGGGGGGAGGGATTGACAAAAGACTTTTTATGACATTGAAATGTGAAGCTTGTAACAGGCAACTGGAATTTGATCTATGAAAAAGCTTGTTTGCTCCAGTCAGTCTTTTCCTGTTTCTAAAAATTCTCAGGTTCTGAGGAATTATTTATACAGCAACAATGCTTTGCCTATGTGTCATGAGAATGTTTTTCTGTCAACATCTTGCTGTTTGCAGTTAACCACAGATTATATCCATACCCGGACAGCTTGAGGCTCGCAGGGAAGGGCTGAGTAACAGACAAATCCAACCCGTGATGTTATTTTTTTCCACTTTTCCGTCCCACACTGTAGCCCAGAGTGGAAAGGGCACAAGTTGTGTGGGGCTGAAATCAATTTTTTTAAAAGCAAAATGCTGGAACAGTAAGAGGAAGTAGTATTAACATTACAAAAACAAAAAAGGGAAGGAAACAGGGTGAGCAGAAGTGTTTAAATTCTGTTTTGATTTTCTGGTTTTTAATATTCCAGTAATAAACCCACTAGTGGTGCCATTTTATTACTGTAATATTAGGGTTTATTTCAACATCACAGAGACAAAAGCTTTCAAAACTGGCCAGTCCAGAGGGGTTGGGATTCCCCAGAGAGGCCTCCAGTGTAATCATCAAGCAAAATCAATTTCAATATACTAACTTTATATTTTTTGTTACGCAAGTTTGCACATTAATTTCTCTAAAATATTTCAGTGTAAATATCTATTTCACTCTCTGTCCCAGTGACTGACTCTCACTGGTCATTGAGGGACTCACCTTTCCTCAATGTCTCTTGTTCTGGTACATCCTTGAAGAGCTTGTGATACTGAGAATTGTATTTTTTTATTGTCTGAAAAGAAAGAAAGTCCTGCATTTATATAGCACCTTGCACGACCTCAGCACATCCTAAAGCACTTTACAGCCAATGAAGTACTTTTTTTTTTGAAGTGTAGTCACTGCTGTAATGTAGGAAACACGACAACCAAATTGCACGCAGTAAGGCCCCACAAACACCAGGAAGATAATGACCAGATAATCTGTTTTTTTAGGTGTTGGTTCATAGAATGGTTACAGCACAGAAGGAGGCCATTCGGCCCATCGAGCCTGTGCCAGCTCTTTGTAAGAGCAATCCAGTTAGTCCCATTCCCCCATTCTTTCCCTGTAGCCCTGGAAATTTTTTCCCCTTCAAATATTCATCCAATTCCTTTTTGAAAGCCGCGATCGAATCTGCTTCCACCCCCTTTTCAGGCAGCGCGTTCCAGATCATAACTACTCGCTGCGTAAAAAAGATTTTCCTCACGTCGCCTTTGGTTCTTTTGCCAATCATCTTAAATCTGTGTCCTCTGGTTCTCGACCCTTCCGTCAATGGAAGCAGTTTCTCCTTATTTACTTTATCGAAACCAGTCATGATTTTGAGAACTTCTATCAAATCTCCCCTTAACCTTCTCTGCTCTAAGGAGAACAACCCCAGCTTCTCCAGTCTATCCATGTAACTGAAGTCCCTCATCCTTGGAACAATTCTAGTAAATCTCTTCCGCACCCTCTCCAAGGCCTTGACAGCCTTCCTAAAGTGCGGTGCCCAGAATTGGACACAATATTCCAGTTGTGTCCGAACCGGTGTTTTATAAAGGTTCAACATAACTTCCCAACTTTTGTACTCTATCCCTCAAATTATAAAGCCCAGGATCCCGTATGCTTTTTTAACCGCTTTTTCAACCTGTCCTGCCACCCAAGGGTTGAGGGATAAATATTGGCCAGGACACTGGGAGAACTTCCCTGCTCTTCTTCGAATAATGCCATGAGATCTATTACCTCCACCTGAGATAGCAGGAGGGGCCTTGATTCAACACTTCATCCAAAAGACGGCACCTCCGACAGTACACCACCCCCTCAGTACTGCACTGGAGTGGGCCTAGATTATGGGCTCACGTCTCTGGAGTGGGATTTATGAACAGTGCATCAAAAAGACATAAATATGCAAAAGGGAGCACCTAGACTCAATTATTTTATCTAAGACACCAGTCAGTTGCCATTGTGATCAGATGGGTTAATAATTGTCTGATGGACTGAAACCACCAGATCCACCTCTATCTCCAACCACAATCCATTGTCAATTCCCTCACCAGCAATGGGAGCCCAGACTGAAGAAACAATTCAAAAATCTAATTTTTTGGCAGGTGGGAGGAAATCAGCAAGTCTGTAATATATGGGGAAAGGTCAGAGTCACAGCACTCTGGAATCAGGGGATGGAGGGGGGGTCAGGGGTCAGATAGGCAGTGCTCTGTGGGGGTTCATAAAGTTAGCACTCTGGGGTGAGAGGGGTCAGAGGTCAGTGGGACAGCGCACTGTAGTGCGGGAGTCGTCGGGGGTCAGTGGGCAGCACCCTGAAGTGTGAGGGGAGTCGGGGGTCAGTGGGCAGCACTGTAGTGTGGGAGGGGTCAGGGGTTAGTGGGCAGCACTGTAGTGTGGGAGGGGTCAGGGGTCAGTGGGACCACGCACTGTAGTATGGGAGGGGTCAGGGGTCAGTGGGCAGCACCCTAGAGTGGGAGGGGTCACGGTCACAGTCACAGACTGGGACCATACAGCTGTACCTCTGTGATTCGCCTCGTCTCCAGCACCTGTAGCAAGCGGAGAGCCAGAGGATAACTTTCCAAGTTTGCGCTTTGCTTCTGGCCGCCACACGGTGAAATCGCAGGGACCGTACCTGGTGAGTGGGCGAGGCTCCCACGGCCAGCACAAACAAGCAAAATGACATGACTCTTCCCGCGGAGTCAGAGAGTGACGCGCCCCACAAAGCTCTTACATATTCAGTAGCGAGTTGCTCAGACAAGGCCCCGTGGGCAGGTCCGCCTGCCTCCCCCTGATTCCTTTTCACATCTGGATTTCAGAGGTGTGTTCATGCCCCCAGATGTTTATATTATCGTGCAGCCTCTCTCGGCCAAAAGCCAATATTCAGCTGTGGTTTTGCCTAGCAACGAAACAGTGTTAATGGGGGAAGAAAGGGAGAACAGTGAGGCCATTTTACTAGGATTTGCCAATGATCTCCCTATAGCTCACAGCAATATGTCACCTGTGTGGGGAATGTGCTCTTACTGGGATTTGGCTCCGGGGCTCCCAATGAACTAGATCAATATTCTGCCCTCAGACAGACAATAAGTGTAGGACCTAGGGTTGCCAACTCTGGTTGGACGTATTCCTGGAGGTTTCATCACATGACCTCCTGCCCCGTTAAACCACCTTTTAAAAAAAAAATCCTTCTCCAATATTCTTATAACTAATAAACAAAAATGAAAAACACAATTTTTTTTTTAACGTCCCTATGATTTTTCTCCTGGGTGTTGCTCCCAGCAATGTCCAGGAGATTAATCTTTAACTCCTGGAGGGTTGACAACCCTTGTAGGACCTCGTACTCTGTGACGGTGTAAAGTATAACGGTGGGTGATCAGAATGGACACTCACGGATCCACGATGAAACTTCTTGAAGTCGTCGGAGTTCAGAGACTCGTTTAACTTCACGTCCCTGAAAATAAACAAAGCAGAATGCAGATTGATTTTAAAGAGTCAAATTGGTGAATCGCCCTAACCAAGTCTGTGAGGGACTTCTCATTAATTCCTACACTGCCGTTTAATTTGTCCGTGTGAGTATACCTGTATAGAGATGCTTATCTATCTGCATGAGATTACGCATTTCTAATTAGAAAGAGTTTTGTGTTACAGAGAGAATTTTCCACAAGGAAATGTGTTTCTGCCTTATTTAAATATTCATTTCTATGTAAATTGAAACAAATATATCAGCCAGAATGAAACCTGTTTTTCTCAGGCTCAGTTGATAGCTCTGTCGCCTCTAAGTTGTGGGTTCAAGACGTGCTCCAAGATTTGAGCAGATAATCAATGCTGACACCTCAGTGCAGTTACTGATGGAGTGCTGCACTGTCAGAGGCACTTCCTTTTGGAGAGATGTTAAACTGAGGCCTGTTTGGGTGAACATAAAAAGGTCCCCGTGGCAGGAGTCAACGACCGACATTCCTCGCTCAACCAACATCATCAGAATGGTGCATCTGTTTCCCCTCCATTCTACTAACAGTGCCTCTGGTGGAAGGTGGACCATTTGACTGGGGACTTCTGACTTGTTGAGACGCAGTGATGCAGAGATCAAGCTCGCTCCTTGGCGGTGTTATATCAGAGAGACCAATGCCTCGGGGTGTCGCCGTGGATGACTTACTGTCTTCACGTGGGGCATCTGACGAGATGTGGCCAGGACACTCTCACATCAGCAACAGGCTGCTGATGAGATCCAATCCGCTTCCTCACCAACCCACTACTTAAGGTCACCTGTGGCTGGCCTCAGCTTCAGACCGCCAGTGATCTGGCTGAGGACGACCACTGCAATTCCACAAGGTCTGAAAGACCTTTCCTTGGGATTATGCATCTCCTCGATGTCAGAACCCCCTCCGTTGCTTAGAGTGAAGGTGACCATTTTCAGAGAGTAACGATTCACAAATGAGAATTAATTGAGGGGGCACTCAAGGGAGAGGAACTTTAATCTAACATACACCAAGGGGATTCCTTGATAGTTCCTTGGAATTTTTCAGGGCAGGGGTGTCTGAACTACATCCCATGTACCATATGTCATATCGAATCGACACCACAGAAACAGGCCATTCGGCCCAAATGCCGGTGTTTATACTCCACCCGTGCCTCCTCCCACTCTGCCACCCCCTTATCCCTCATTTATGCATCAACCCTCCACTTAAATGGACTGTCAATCTAGCCCACAAAACCATGGCAACTCAGATCTACTGATGCTCATTTTATTTACTCGGTGGTGTGTCACATTTGTATTTTGTGGGACAGAATGTTTGGGAAGGGCTGTTGCCTCATTGGGTGGATAAATCAGAACATCCCGCTTGAGGTCTATGCAAATGAACGAGAACATGGATTTAAACGTTAAGTTGGCCCACCCGAAGCGACCGTACACACCTCAGCAGCCCACAAAGACAGGAAGCTTGGCTCTAGTGAGTGGTGAGAGTTAGGAGGAGAGGTTAACTTATCGCCCGGGTGTAAATCTGATGTCGCAGATCAGCCGCCTGTTGTAGAAACCCTCGACTGCATCGATTTTCAACAGAAATGAAAATCCGCCACTTTCTATAACGGGCGGCCGATCCTCAGCGCCGGATTTCTGCCCTTGTGGTAAGTTGTAACTCTCGCCCTTTTACATTGCCCCCCATTACAGGGAGCGGCTAATACTTGGGGAGGGAAGGTAGAATCTGGCGTGAGTTGGAGACGCTTCTTATTCTGATGGGGACTGGGCAATTTGGAAAGCTAACCAGTTGAGGATAACATGTCCATTCCTGGCCTGGGCAGTCCCTTTTCCTGCGTGAGTTGGTTAGAATTTTTTTTTTAAAAAGTGTGAGCCAGTTACCAGAAGTCCAGTTATTAATTTTTTCAATTAATTTTCATCACCAGCAAAACATCAGAGTTCAAACCATGATTTCCCCCCTCACTGACCACCCTATCCTGCTCCTTCTCCAATAACCAACCCACACAGAGGGAATAAGGATCTTTCGTTGATACAGAGTGAGGGATAGAATAGGAGCAGGAGGAGGCCATTCAGCCCCTCGAGCCTGCTCCGCCATTCAATTAGATCATGGCTGATCTGTACCTCAACTCCATCTACCCGCCTTAGCTCCATATTCCCTTGATACCCTTACCCAACAAAAATCTATTGGTTTCTGTCTTGAAAGCTCCAATTGTCCCCCCAGCATCCACAGCCTATTGGGGGGAGAGAATTCCAGATTTCTACTACTCCTTGTGTGAAAAAGTACTTCCTGATTTTCCTCCTGAATGGCCTGGCTCTAATTTTGAGATATTGTCCCCTCATTCTTGATTCTCCCATCACAGGAAATAGTTGCCCTGAATCTACCCTACTGAATTCTTTTAACAGTTTAAACACCTCAATCAGATCACCTCTCAATCTTCTACCTGTCCTAATAATTTAACCCTCTAAGCCCCGGTATCAGAGTAGAAGAGATTCTACTGCAGGATCGGTTCAGTGCAAGTCACAATGTGGGCGGTCATTTACCTGTAGCGTGAGCGGGAATCGAAACTGTCCTCTTCCACCGAAGTCTCAAGTCCGTCCAGGTTGGGGGAGGGGCTGTGGTCAGTCTGCAGAGGCCCCATTTCAGATGGTGGTTTCAACCTGTGAAAACAGAAGCAATTAGTTGGTATTCTGTCCGGTGATGGCCTCGTTCCATTGGCTAAACCCGATGCCTTATTTCAACAACAACTTGCACAAAGATAGTGCCTTTAATGTAGTAAAATAGAATAGAATCATAGAAGTTTACAACATGGAAACAGGCCCTTCGGCCCAACATGTCCATGTCGCCCAGTTTATACCACTAAGCTAGTCCCAATTGCCTGCACTTGGCCCATATCCCTCTATACCCATCTTACCCATGTAACTGTCCAAATGCTTTTTAAAAGACAAAATTGTACCCGCCTCTACTACTGCCTCTGGCAGCTCGTTTCAGACACTCACCACCCTTTGAGTGAAAAAATTGCCCCTCTGGACCCTTTTGTATCTCTCCCCTCTCACCTTAAATCTATGCCCCCTCGTTTTAGACTCCCCTACCTTTGGGAAAAGATTTTGACTATCGACCTTATCTATGCCCCTCATTATTTTATAGACTTCTATAAGATCACCCTGAAACCTCCTACTCTCCAGGGAAAAATGACCCCAGGTGCTTCACAGGAGCGTAACCAGACAAAAAAAATCGACACTGAGCCACATAAGGAGGCATTAAGACAGGTAACCAAAAGTTTGGTCAAAGAGGTGGGTTTTAAGGAGGGTCTTAAAGAAGGAAAGTGAGGTGGAGAGACAGAGAAGTTTAAGGAGGGACTTCCAGATCTTAAGGCCTAGAGAGCTGAAGGCACGGCCGCCAATGGTGGGATGAAGGAAGTGGGGGATGCACAAGAGGCCAGAGTTGGAGAAACGCTGAGATCGCAGAGGATTGTAGGGCTGGAGAAGGTTACAGAGATAGGGAGGAGTGACACACAGCAAGCATCAATCACTCTGTCAGACCATTATGTTCAGGCTAAGACTAATAGTCAAATCTATTTACAAATAAGATAATTACACAGACATAGAATACAGAAAAAGAGTAGCAGTATAATACCTGATTTAAACAGGACATGATCTGATACAAAACAATGAAAAGGTCCAATTGTAGCAGTTCTTTTCAGTAAATTTTGACAATGATTCTCTGATCAAACTTTAAATGGATCATGGTTTCACAAGCCCCTCTTAGTTGCCTCACATAGGGTGGGTAGTGCAAAGCAAAGAAATGAGGACCACAGGGCTACTGTCACATTCTGTATCTGTCTTTTCCTTAATGTTGAAGCAAGCTTAATGGAATAACAAGCAGATACTATTTCTCAACAGCCAGGCAATACATCAATTAAGTGGTTAAATAGCAGTGTCCTGGCCATCTACTGGATCATTTGTTTTTCCTATTTGGCTGCAACAGAAACCATTCTTAATGTTTGATGAGAGAGTGTAAATAAAGTACACATTGTCCTTCCAGGGACCACTAATTCCATTACACTCTTAGAATCAAGCCATTGTATTCGGTCTGATTTATATCAATCAATCAATCTGTCTGCTCTCACATAGACAATTGGTCTCTCATAAAAATGAGGGACATTCTCCAGACGGTTGTGTGTGTTGGCTTTCATCTGGTGACAAAGTCAAAAGAACTCTCTTAAAAGGTGCAGCCAACCAGAGTCATAGAATGGTTACAGCCATCAAGTCAATCTTTAATCCGCACTAAAGATATAAAGAAAAATACAGATATTATCTTTACTCGGTGTGTGATGAAGCTCCAATGACTTTCCACACAGCTGATACTAAGCTCACTGGTCTGCATTTTCTAAGTACATTGCTTTACCCTTTTTTAAACAATGTTATTTACCTTCCAATCCTCAGTCATCACTCCTGAATCAAGCAAACTTACAAAAATAAAAATTGTTATCTAAAGCTTGACAAATTTCAGTCACCAGCATCTTCGATAGTCTTGGGGGCAAGTTCAATGGAGCAGATACTTTGTCTATTTCTACGCCGTTTAATCTTTTTATAAACCATTCATAGCCACTAGTTTTGCATACTTCCTAGTTCCTCCATTGTCATTCCTGGAAATTTGAAGGTAAAGTTCATGAATCCTTGTGTGCAAATCCCTCCTTGGCCTCCTCCAGCCCTATAACCCTGGGCACCGCACCTCAAGAAGGATATTTTAGCCTTGGAGGGGGTGCAGCGCAGATTCACCACAATGATACAGGGGCTAAAAAGGTTAAATTATGAGGACAGGTTGGATAGACTAGGCTTGTATTCCCTTGAGTATAAAAGATTAAGGGGTGATCTAATTGAGGTGTTTAAGATGGTTAAAGGAGTTGATAGGGTAGATAGAGAGAAACCATTTCCTCTGGTGGGAGAGTCCAGAACAAGGGGGGCATAACCTTAAAATTCGAGCTAGGCCATTCAGGGGTGATATCAGGAAGCACTTCTTCACACAAAGGGGAGTGGAAATCTGGAATTCTCTCCCCCAAAAAGCTGTTGAGGCTGGGAGTAAATCGAAAGTTTCAAAACTGAGATTGCTTGATTTTTGTTAGGCGAGGGTATTAAGGGTTACAGAACCAAGGTGGGTAGATGGAGTTGAGATACAGATCAGCCATGATCTAATTGAATGATGGAACAGGCTCGATGGGCTGAATGGCCTTCTCTTGTTCCTATGTTCTTCCTGTCCTAATATCTCCTTATGTGGCTCAGTGTCAATAACGCTCCTGTGAAGCGCCTGGGAGGTTTTGCTATGTTAAAGGCGCTATATAAATGCAAGTTGTTGTTGTTGTTGTTGTTGAATGTGCCCTCCTGCCAGGAGCACACATTGAAAACTCCCTCCCAGTGATTTTCTGTCCATTAAAATGAATGAGATTTCTTGATATGAGCTCCTAGTGGGCGAGACTCCATGTAGGGAGCACACGTTTGAAAAGCTTACCCTCTGATATCTGACTTAGGTGACTTCCTATCCTTTTATTCCCCAAGCAGCTTTTAAATGGAAATAATAAATGTGTAGCTTCAATTGGGACCAAAGTCAAGTGACCTGCCAGACACTTCACATTTCATCAGGGTCCTCGTGCCCCACTCTGTGCATAAATCTGCTAGAGTGTCTTGCAGGTTGATTTACTTTGATGTCTCTTTAATTGAACGCACGATACAGAAAGAAACACTTGCATTTATATAGCGCCTTTCATGACATCACAAAGTGGTTTACAGACAATTAAGTACTTTTGAAGTGTCGTCACTGTTGTAATGCAGGAAACACGGCAGCCGATTTGTGCACAGCAAGATCCCACAAACAGCAATGTAATAATGACCAGACAACTGTTTTAGTGGTGTTGGTTGAGGGATAAATATTGGCCAGGACACCCGGGAGAGCAGACGAGGCCTCAGTTTACCATCTCATCTGAAAGACGGGACCTCTGACAGTGCAGCACTCCCTCAGTACTGCATTGGAGTGTCAGCCTAGATTTTGTGCTCAAGTCTCTGGAGTGGGATTTCAACCCATGACCTTCTGACTCAAGGTGAGAGTGCAACATACAAACATTGAAAATAGGAGTAAGAGTAGGCCATTCGGCCCTTCAGGCCTGCTCCACCATTCAAAATGATCATGGCTGATCATCTAACTCAGTACCCTGTTCCTGCTTTTTCCCCATATCCCTTGATCCCTTTAGCATTAAGAAATATATCTATCTCCTTCTTGAATACATCTAATGACTTGGCCTCCACTGCCTTCTGTGGTAGAGAATTCCACAGGTTCACCACCCTCTGAGTGAAGAAATTTCTCCTCATCTCGGTTCTAAATGGCATACCCCGTATCCTGAGACTGTGACCCCTGGTTCTGGACTCCCCAGCCATTGGGAACATCCTCCCTGCATCTAGTCTGTCTAGTCCTGTTAGAATTTTATATGTTTCGATGAGATCACCTCTCATTCTTCTAAACTCTAGTGAATATAGGCCTAGTCGACCCAATCTCTCCTCATACGTCAGTCCTGCCATCCCAGGAATCAGTCTGGTAAACCTTGGTTGCACTCCCTCCATGGCAAGGACATCCTTCCTCAGATAAGGAGACTAAAACTGCACACAATACTCCAGATGTGGTCTCACCAAGGCCCTGTATAACTGCAGTAAGACATCCCTGTTCCTGTACTCAAATCCTCTTGCAATGAAGGCCAACATACCATTCGCCTTCCTAACTGCTTGCTGCACCTGAATGCTCGCTTTCAGCGACAGGTGTACAAGGACACCCAGGTCTCGTTGCACCTCCCCTTTTCCCAATCTATCACCATTCAGATAATAATCTGCCTTTCCGTTTTTACAACCAAAGTGGATAACCTCACATTTATCCACGTTACACTGCATCTGCTATGTTCTTGCCCACTCACCCAACTCGTCTAAATCACATTGGAGCCTCTTTGCATCCTCCTCACAGCTCACATTCCTTTGTGTCGTCTGCAAACTGTCATCCGAATCATTGATATATATTGTGAATAGCTGGGGCCCAAGCACTGATCCCTGCTGTACCCCACTAGTCACTGCCTGCCACCCAGAAAAAGACCCGTTTATTCCTACTCTGTTTCCTGTCTGTCAACCAATTCTCAATCCAGGCCAGTATATTCCCCCCAATCCCATGTGCTTTAATTTTGCACACTAACCTCTTGTGTGGGACCTTATCAAAAGCCTTCTGAAAATCCAAGTACACCACATCCACTGGTTCTCCCCTATCTATTCTACTAGTTACATCCTCAAAAAACTCCAGTAGATTTGTTAAGCATGATTTCCCTTTCATAAACCCATGCTGACTTTGTCCAATCCCATTAATGCCCTCCAAGTGTTCTGTTATCACATCTTTTATAATAGACTCTAGCATTTTCCCACTACTGATGTTAGGCTAACTGGTCTGTAATTCCCTGTTTTTTCTCTCCCTCCTTTTTTAAATAGTGGGGTTACATTTGCCACCCTCCAATCTGTAGGAACTGTTCCAGAGTTTATGGAATTTTGGAAGATGATCACCAATGCATCCACTATTTCCAGGGCCACTTCCTTTAGTACTCTGGGATGTAGATTATCAGGCCTTGGGGATTTGTCAGCCTTTAGTCCCATTAATTTCCCCAGCACTATTTTTTTTTACTAATACTGGTTTCTTTCAGTTCCTCCCTCTCACTAGACCCTTGGTTCCCTAACATTTCTGGCAGGTTTTTTGTGTCCTCCTTTTGTGAAGACAGAACCAAAAGTATGTGCTTAATTGTTCTGCCATTTCTTTGTTTCCCATTATAATTTCCCCCATTTCTGACTGTAAGGGACCTACATTTGTCTTCACTAATCTTTTTCTCTTGACATATTTATAGAAGCTTTTACAGTCAGTTTTTATGTTCCCTGCTAGTTTACTCTCATACTCTATTTTTCCCCTCTTAAATCAATCTCTTTGTCCTCCTTTGCTGAATCCTGAACTGCTCCCAATCCTCAGGCTTGCCGCTTTTTCTGGCAATTTTATATGTCTCCTCTTTGGATCTAATACTATCCCTAATTTCTTTTGTAAGCCAGGGTTGAGCCACCTTTCCTGTTTTATTTTTGCACCAGACAGGAACGAATAATTGTTGTAATTCCTGCACACGTTCTTTAAATATTAGCCATTGCCTATCCACCATCACCCCTTTTAGTAAAGTTCCCCAATCTATCATAGCCAACTCGCACCTCATACTTTCGTAACTTCCTTTATTTAGATTCAGGACCCTAGTTTCAGATTCAACTACTTCACTCTCCATCTTAATGAGGAATTCTATCATGTTATGGTCGCTCTTCCCTGAGGGACCCCGCACAACAAGTTTGTTAATTAATCCTTTCTCATTGCACAATACCCAGTCTAGGATCGCCTGTTCTCTAGTTGGTTCCTCAATATATTGGTCTAGAAAACAATCACGTACACACTCCAGGAATTCCTCCCCCACAGTATTATTGCTAATTTGGTATGACCAATCTATATGTAGATTAAAGTCACCCTTGATTATAGTTGTACCCTTCTTGCATGCGTCTCTAATTTCCTGTTTAATGCCCTTCCCTACATCTCCCTAACTGTTTGGGGGCCTTGAGACAACCCCGACCTACGTTTTCTGTCCCTTGGTGTTTCTTAGCTCCACCCATTCAGATTCCACATCGTGATTTTCCGAGCCAATATCCTTCCTCATTATTGCATTGATTTCCTCCTTTACTAACACTACCCCACCTCCTTTCCCTTTTTGCCTGTCCTTCCTAAATATTGAATACCCCTGGATGTTCAGTTCCCATCCTTGGTCACCCTGCAGCCATGTCTCCGTAATCACAACTATATCATAACCGTTAATATCTATCTGCGCTGTTAATTCATCTAGCTTATTGCGAATGCTCCGCGCATTTGGACACAATGCCTTTAGACTTGTCTTTTTAAGATTGCTAGTCATCTTAGTTTTATTTTGCACTATGGCCCTATTTGTTTCTCGCCCTTGTTTTCTCTGCCTTCCATTATTGCTTCTTCCCTTTCTTCTTTTGTTTCTATCTTTGTTTCCCCCTCCTCTGTCTCCCTGCTCAGGTTCCCATCACCCTGCCATTCTAGTTTAAACCTTCCCCAACAGCACTAGCAAATACCCCGCGAGGACATCGGTCCCGGTCCTGCTCGGGTGTAACCCGTCCCGCTTGTACAGGTCCCACCTTCCCCAGAACCAGTCCCAATGTCCCAGGAATCTAAATCCCTCCCTCCTGCACCGTCCCTGCAGCCACGCATTAATCTGGTCTATTCTCCTGTTCCTATACTCACTAGCACGTGGCACTGGTAGTAATCCTGAGATCACTACCTTTGAGGTCCTGCTTTTTAATTTATCTCCTAACTCCTTAAATTCACCTTGCAGGACCTCATCCCTTTTTTTTTTAACCTATGTCGTTGGTACAGATATGGACCACGACTACTGGCTGTTCATCCTCCCCCTCCAGAATGCCCTGCAGCCGCTCCAAGACGTCCTTGACCCTAACACCAGAGAGGCAACATACCATCCTGGAGTCATATTTGCGGCCGCAGAAACGCCTATCTGTTCCCCTTACAATTGAATCCCCTATCTATATAGCCCTGTCACTCTTATTCCTCCCCTCCTGTGCAGCAGAGCCACCCGTGGTGCCACGAACTTGGCTCTTGCTGCTTTCTCCTGATAAGCCATCTCCCCCAACAGTACCCAAAGCGGTATATCTGTTTGAGAGGGAGATGGCCCCAGGGGACTCCTGCTCTACCTGCCTAGTCCTTTTACTCTGCCTGGCAGTCACCCATTTCCTTTCTGCCTGCGTAATCTTTACCTGCGGTGTGACCATCTCACTGAACGTGCTATCCACGATAATCTCAGCATCGCGGATGCTCCACAGTGAATCCACCCGCAGCTCCAGCTCCGAAATGCGGTTAGCCAGTAGCTGCAGCTGGACACACTTCCTGTGCACATGGTCGCCAGGGACACCTGTAGTGTCCATGACTTCCCACGTAGTGCAGGAGGAGCATACCTTAAGATGTCACTGATGATATGAACCAGACATGCCCCATTTTAACCCTTGCACAGTGATACAGCCTGAAGTATTTCCAAATGTCTCCAGGAAAACACCCAGCCAACATTTATAATCATCTGTACAAAACTCGCAGCCATCAACAATTCTCTTTACAAATGCTTCAGCCATCTCTTATTATCGATGCAACATCTCCCAGCTATGTTTTACTCTCTATATGCAACACCCCGTTATTCTCAGTGTAACACGCTCCCAGCCACCTATTATTCTCAGTGTAACACCCTCCCTACTGTCTGTTATTCTCAGTGTAACACGCTCCCAGCCGCCTGTTATTCTCAGTGTAACACGCTCCCAGCCGCCTGTTATTCTCAGTGTAACACGCTCCCAGCCGCCTGTTATTCTCAGTGTAACACGCTCCCAGCCACCTGTTATTCTCAGTGTAACACCCTCCCAGCCGCCTGTTATTCTCAGTGTAACACGCTCCCAGCCGCCTGTTATTCTCAGTGTAACACCCTCCCAGCCGCCTGTTATTCTCAGTGTAACACCCTCCCAGCCGCCTGTTATTCTCAGTGTAACACCCTCCCAGCCGCCTGTTATTCTCAGTGTAACACGCTCCCAGCCACCTGTTATTCTCAGTGTAACACCCTCCCAGCCGCCTGTTATTCTCAGTATAACACCCTCCCAGCCGCCTGTTATTCTCAGTGTAACACGCTCCCAGCCGCCTGTTATTCTCAGTGTAACACCCTCCCTACTGTGTTATTCTGTGCAACACACTCCCTGCTGTTATTCTCAGTATAACACACTCTCAGATGCCTGTTATTCTCAGTGTAATACACTCTACTGTCTGTTATTCTCACTGGAACACACTCCCTACTGTCTGTTACTCCCTAATGTGTTATTCCCAGCGTAACAGGCTTTTTTTCTTCAGTGTTATCGGCTTGTATTGGCCCCTGTTTTCCAGGTACATTCTGTGAACCTATCAGTAACAACAATGTGCATTTATACAGTTGAGAATTTTGGCTTCACATACGAAATATAATTCATCTTAACAAACACTAAAACAAGCCTTCAAATGAGTCTCGCTGCCCATTCATGGAGATTTCAGACAAGCTCAGTTCCAAGAATCCTTTGCTCTCAGCACACTGAAAACCCTTTGCAGAAGCAGGAATCAGCTGCACTGAGAAATGTAATTCATTTTTCTGACATGGTCTCAACACAGGCAGCGAGCCACATTGTTACATGAAGGATCAAGTCTCTCTCCCTGCCCGTCTACTCCAAGTCTCCCTGAGACCCTAAAACAAGCCTTTCATTATAAGTACGGAGAATCCTTCCATAATACTTTCCTGTGGGACACTCCAAACAGCTCAAACATAGTTTTTTCAAACAGCCATACCACAGTTGCAGAGGCTCCTGGGGAGAGCTAGAAGATCCCAACATCATTCTCATCCCAAAGGAACATGAAAAGAAACACAATTGTGCGTTTTAACATAAACTGTACCACCACACTTGGCAAAGACAGCAAAGGGTTTGTTAAAGACTTCTCAATAAAGGCAGTTCCCCTTTAAATAGTGCCCATACAAAGTAACAAAACCACTCGAATCAAATTATAATGACACTGAAAGACCAAAAAGTGTCAAACAGCAGTTGACGAACACGAATCAAGTCTTTAAATCCATCTCCTTCTCTCTGTACCTGTGAGTAACAGTGGAGGCGATTGGCCCCATTGCACTGACCCAGCACTGCTGTACAATGCAGCCAGTGTCCTATCCAGGGCTCAGACTCCCATCTGCTGCCAAGGCTCCAATCAGAGAATACAAAAAGCGGAATAATCCATCATCCACTACTTGGAAGGGGGGTGGACATTTCCACTGTATCTTAGAGAGGAGGGTATTTTTTAAGTTTCTATATTGCACTGAATCAGTACTTTAAAGGGATGATGTGAAAAAGTTTTTGCTAAACTTTTTCTCTTAGTTGAGGATGAGGATACCCAGAAGGGCCACAATCAGTGATGTCAGATGCAAATGATATATTGATCCAGTTTCCAAAAATTTGCATAATCAAGTCCAGGCAATTGGGACTAGCTTAGTGGTATAAACTGGGCGACATGGACATGTTGGGCCGAAGGGCCTGTTTCCATGTTGTAACTTCTATGATTCTATGATTCTATGATTCCTGTGTTTATAAACAATGAGAAAAGGTTTTCCCACCACCTTTAAATGATGATTGCCCCTTTAAATTGAAGGGTGCAAAACTCACCCCAACACACACATTCCGCGTAACACTGAACTAGCTCCCATCCATCTCTTACTCCGCTGTTTGTTCGTCCTTAGCCCCAGGGCTGCACTGGAATCTACAGGGATGGACTGAATGAGATTGTACTATTTGTAGTGCTGGGAAGCTGCCTCCATTCAGTGTCCCTGATTCCCGGCAACTAAACAGGTGGGGGGGAAATTTCGATAGGGCCTATTATTGGGCGTAGGTAGCATAATCCGCTATTAACCCTTGCCTGATGGCCCCTGCGCAGGCAGGACGAGAGCTTCGTCCGGTCTCAGTATTCACCTGCAAGCTGCGTTCAAATCCAGGCCTTGCACGTCGATTCAATGCAATTCGCACTTTCCACCAGCAGGGGGAGCCCCAATCTCTTAAAGGGAGGATGTCTCTTAAAATCTCTTAAAGGTAGCCGGTACCTGTTATTTGCTAAAGAAAATTACAGTCTGCTGTCCGCACGGAGTC
Organism: Heptranchias perlo; assembly: GCF_035084215.1. Classification (NCBI taxonomy): domain Eukaryota; kingdom Metazoa; phylum Chordata; class Chondrichthyes; order Hexanchiformes; family Hexanchidae; genus Heptranchias; species Heptranchias perlo. The sequence goes on from NC_090362.1 coordinate 6,928,819, forward strand.
TGAACGGAGTTCAGGCATCATACACATAAAACACAGATGCAGGTCCGGTCCCTATGTTTACACATTGATGAGTTACGTTAAAACATTGAATAAAGGTTGCGCACTACTAAATCCCACATCCTCCAATCTGCCAATCTGAGTTTGTATCAAGCCTGCGAGAGTATGTGCACCAAAGTTGTCTCGGGCCCTTGGTGCAAGAGGTGGACAGAAGGAGAGACATCCTATATCCGTTGGGGGGGGGCGAGGGGAGGGCAAGAGGCCCTCCAGACATATGCCCAAAAGGCAGTGGGAGGCAGTAGGGGACAAAGTCAATGCCAGGCGCACAGCATCATGAACATGGATGTAGTGCAGGAAGAAGTTCAATATTTTGACACGAGTGGTCAAGGTGAGTGAGGTCAACTGTCAAGTGGCGTCTCCCACCAACTGCACCACTGGCCACATCCAGTGCACCACGGACTACACTCCCCCATCACCCACATACCAACAAACTCTTGCCATCGGTACTCAACTCTTCCAATCAGATGCTTCCTCTCACCCATTACCACTGTTGCAAGCCTCCCACCCATAACTCACAGGCCACACACACTGGCAGCTATTCGACCATGACAGGCACATCACCCAGATACACGTCCCTCCTTCTTGCAAGAGAAGGTGGCACATATTAGGAGGCAGCAATTGGCAGTGACATTTAGCCCCTCGAGCTTGTTCCGCTATTCAATTAGATAATGGCGGATCTGTGACCTCACTCCATAAACCTACCTTAGCCCCATATCCCTTAATACTCTTGGTTCACAGAAATCTATCAATCTCAGATTTAGAATTCACAATTGAGCTAGTATCAACTGCCTTTTGCAGAAGACTGTTCCAAACTTCTCCCACCCTTTGGGTGTAGAAGCGTTTCCTAAATTCACTCCTGCACGTCCTGGCTCTAAATATTAGGCTATGTCCCCATGTCCTAGTATTCAAGTATAGGAGACCTCCAAAAACAGTTACAAATATCTCGCCAGCAAGGAGCATTAATCCAGCCATTAACCTGTTAATCATTCATGGTCCCTTTAAATAGCTCTGGTGGGGGTCCTCCAGGCACTCTAAGACATGTTCAGATGGTCGGGGTTAAGACTGTGCGTTGAGTTGACCGTTAAAAGCCAGAATGGTGTCTATCACTTTAAATCAGCGTTGCACACTGATTGTATCCATTTTCTCCTTACTTTACATGCTGTGGAGATGCCGGTGATGGACTGGGGTTGACAATTGTAAACAATTTTACAACACCAAGTTATAGTCCAACAATTTTATTTTTAATCCCACAAGCTTTCGGGGGCTTTCCCCTTCCTCAGGCGGTGTGGAAATGACAATTTCGAATCCTTCGCATTTTAAGATCACAAAACAAAGCCTGGTGATTACTGCCCATTGCCAAGGCAATCACAGTGAGCAGACAGAAAGGTGTCACCTAAAAAGGCCACCGAAAAATACTTTACATGCAGCCAGCGTTCGGTATTTGCGCATGCGCTAACTCCTATACCAAGATGGTGTCCGGCGCACGTCACACTGGAAACGTGCGTGCGCAGCCAAGGCGCCATCTTGGATGTTCGAGAGGCCGTGTAGCGCCAAAACAACGGACGTTACACGGCCCAATTTAACGCCCATGGTCTCCACACAAGCCACCTTTATTATTCTCATACTTTGTTCACATTTTTAGTGTAACACCTCCCCAGCCTTTTACTATTCTCCTTATAACATGCTCCAGCTATCTATTATTTCAGTCTAACACCTCTATTAACCACTATTAGACACTCCCATCCATCTACTATTCTCAGTATAACACCTGCCCCTGGCTCTCTGTATAAATGCTTCCCCATCCATCTACTATTCTCAACTCTCAGGTCAATAAGCCTATTTTAGATTTTCACATGAATAGATCCAACAGCACCTTTTTTAGACGAGCGGGGGAGTTCTCCCCAGAGTCCTGGCCCATTCTCATCCCTCAATCAAAACAGATTAATTGCTCATTAATCACACTGCTGTTTGTGGGACCTTGCTGTGTGCAAATTGGCTGTCATGTTTCCCTGCATTGCAACAGTCCTTCAAAGAGTAATTTATTGGCTGTGAAGCACTTTGAAAGATCCTGAAGATATGAAAAGCACTAAATAAATACAAGTTCTTTTGTTATCTCACTTGAAAATAAATCTATTAGTTTTAGAGTGAATACAATGGGCAGACAGTGAATCTCTTGCAGAGTAGATTGGAGTATTAAAAATAATACCACAATGATTTAATGTTATAACTAATAAAATCCGCTTAATTAATAACCAAAGATTTAACTAACGATTGATATTTGAATCGCAAGGACATAAGATAGCAGCAGTTAAGATATATTTACATAGCTCTCTGGTATAAATACCTGGGGTTCCACAGGTATTTACACTTCTCTCAGCCGGGACCTGCGCCCGCTGATGTCCAGCGCTGACCCCACCCTAATTTGTGGGGTCAACTCATTTGCATATCCTTTGGCAGTTCAATAGCGCAGATCCCCTGTACCACTGGAGTATTGCACTGGGGAGTTTGGGAATCAGCAGTGGGGCTGTTAAAAGAGCAGGAACGAGTGCAAGTTGCAGCAGGTATGTAGTAAACATTTTGTCAGACAGAGTTGGCTGTCACAGAGGGCTCGTGTGAGATTTTGCGTCACTTTTAAAGCATGCCTTCAAGTGGAGGCTTCGGCAGAGGCCTAAGAAGGGAGCACGGCATTGCAAGGAGGCAGAGAAGAAGGGCTGACTATTTTTACTGATGCTCCTGGATGTTGTTTCTGTATCTTCAGATTCTTCCCTTGGAGAAGTAGTGGAAGGATTCGCAGGCTGATTAACAGTCTGACAGGCCAGGATGTGAACACTCCCTCCATGGCCGTAACCATCTTTATTACTAGCCCTTAGGGTGGTTAGTCCCATATGGCGGGAGGGTTTTATGGGCCCCCACAGCACATATAATGAGGAGGGGGCCACCCACACCCACCAGACACGAGGCTCTCGCTGGATGTCAACCCAGAACTCAGAGCCGGAGCTCCGGTTTCGACCAGCCCGGAATGTCTAGCGGGGGGTTCGAACCCCTCTCACTCAGAAGCGGGAATGCTCCCTCTAAGCCAAAGGCTCACTACTGGGTGGAGATGCAGCTAAGGAGAGAGAGCTCACCACCGATGAGAAACAGGCCATGGAGTCGGTTGGAGGCACACTGCCATTGATGTGATGAGATCGGTGGACAGGTGCAGGCTGTCGGCAGCACACCTAGACAGACGCTGCAGCATCCCTGTGACATGGCTGATAGTCTCCATACCCTTCTCTGTCTTCCTAATCTCAAGGGAGTAATAATCACCCATTCTTAGCTTACACCCACCACTCCTGCACAACGATCGCAGCAAAGAGGGACGGAGAAGGAGAAAGAGGAGCAGGAGGTAGACATTCCTTCCTCATTGACGATGATGATGAGGAGGAAGAGGATGGTGAAGACCAGGCTGGAAACTCAAGAGTCCAGGGAGCAAACTCCTGCCCAGTATTCCTCTGTCCCAACCCCCTCGATTCACCCCCCCCCCCCGAGCCACCTGCTTTCTTCCTCCCAGGCATTAGCTCAGGTTCAGCCAGTCAAGCGGAATTGGACAGTGTTAGTGAGGATGTGGCACCAGGTGATTCACAGAGCACAAAGGAGCTGGAGGAGTGGGTGAGCAAGCCAAGGAGAAGGCTGCCTATGGCTTCAGAGTCATGGGAACCATGGGTTATGGCTGTGTCAGCGGCTCAGTTGGTAACACTCTCGCCTCTGAGTCAGAAGGTTGTGGGTTAAAGTCCCCCTCCAGAGATTTGAGCACAAAATCTAGGCTGACACTCCAGTGCAGAGGGAGTGCTGCAGAGTCGGAGGTGCCGTCTTTCAGATGAGACGTTGAACCGAGGCCCCATCTGCCCTCTCAGGTGGATGTAAATGATCCCATGGAACTACTGGAAGAAGAGCTGGGGAATTCTCCCCAGTGTCCTGGCCAATATTTAATCCCTCAACCAACATCACCAAAACAGATTATCTGGTCATGATCACATCACCGTTTATGGAATCTTGTGAAGTTTCCTACATTACAACTGTGATTACACTTTTTTTAAAAAGTACTTCATTGGCTGTAAAGCACATTGGGCCATCCGGAGGTCTTGAAAGGAGCTATATAAATGCAAGTCTTTCTTTTACTTCCCTGATAAGAAGAATGTTTGAGGAGCCTCACTCCTGCACATAGGCCCTGGGGATGGGTGGCAGCTGACAGGTGAGACTCTAGAATCCACAGCTCTTATTGGCAGCAAAATCAAGGAAGCATTTTCTTCACTGCAGACATCAATGGAACATGTGGAAGCTGCATTTGAATCTGCAACAGACCCCATCCCCCTCCTTAAAGGTGGCCAAGGGACCAGTTGGTAACTCATCCTCCTTCACTGAAGCACAGACTGTTGCTCTAGTGACAGTGGGGGAGAGAATAGTCAGAATGGCTTCCAGACCTAGGCTGCTCCTTCAGGCAAAACCTGCCGGGAACTGGATTCTGGGCCAGAAGAGGCCCAAAAGATAAGTTTTAAAGTTCTATTTTAGGGTTCCTTGTGAGGCCAGGAAGCCTTGGGTCTCCCTTGCCCCCCCTTCAAGTCTTTCACAGATTCTCCTTCTCTCCCCTCCCAATCCTGCCCAGACCCTCCCCCTTTCCTCCCCCACCCCCCGACTGCCGAGGACCATTCGCACAAGTCCCCAGCTGCGGCCTCCTGCCACCCGATACCCACTCCCACCCACCGGCCATGTAACCAATCTGGCCGGGTGTCGGGCGGGACTCTGCAGAGTTAAGATCGGCAGGGCCTCCAAGTCCCCGGCCTTGCCGGGTTTTTCGTCCACTACTGGGCTCCCGGCATCTTTCCCACACCCCCACCACACCACACCACCCCGCTGTGAGAATAAAGGTCATGGTGTCAGGAAAGAGCAGAATGGCTTATGTTTACTTATGATTTGATTGTAATAAAGGGGAGTGTGCACTTATTGCATGCTCAGTTATTTGTGGAATCATACCTGTACAGGGAAGGGTGCATTTATTTACCTTGTGCCCACTTACTCAATCAGATAATTAAGACTTGGATGGTCATGAAGGGCCAAAGAGGTTTGATGGGATGTGACGTTCTAGGATAGTGAGGTTATTTGTCATTTTTATTAAGGCAGTGGTGACGAATATAGACTACATGAAACAGGTGAGAACATTTCATTGACACGGTGAGTTCTGAAGCCTCTCCAGCTGTCACTGAGGAGTCCACAAAGTGATGGTCATCATGGTGCTGTGATTAGCGGCCTACAGGACAGCCTTCGGAAGGAGGGCGTGGAGTCCGACATAACTGGGCTGGGGGTTAAAACATTGTGCCTGTTTTATTCCACACTCTGAGCTGCCCGTATCCAGGAACCACAGCACTGAAGCTTCTCCCAGTCCGATGGAGCATCAGGGCACTATGGTAAAGCTCCCACTGGATGCTGTGCTCCCACTGGGAACCCTTAATTGACGGAAGCACAAGTTGGAGAATCAGCTCCATAGCGCTGTAACCAAATCTCCGACCCACACTCCCGCTGAGCGAGGCTCTCTGCTGGGAGTGGTAGATGTCAAACTATCACTATTATCAACTATCACTAATCTCAGAGGGGAAGTGCATACGCCATTGTATGAGCTAGATAGCAAGTTACAGCCACTTGCAAACAGTAGTCCGGGTTTATCTGGTGTATTTGTCCAGGACATTGAAGTGCGCTGAATGTATAAATCATTTAGTCAAATTGTTTCCACTGGGTACACAGTTTAGGCTATCTGGGTAGTGAAACTTTCATTACTGGTGCCAATGCTCTGAGTCTCTGTGTGTGTTGCAGTTAATTAGATCTAACACACCCCACCCTGTACACCCTTCAGTCAGCCACAGCCCGATTCACACATGCATTAGTGATTTTTGGACCTTAAAAGCAAACAAACTATGCTTTGTATTTCAAACGTAAAAACATAAGTGAAAAGAATTGCTTATCATACTTCAACCAAATCAAATATGTTGGGTATGGTAGTGGATGGTACTGGACAAGCAACCAAAAAGTTCAGAATGCAAAATCCACTCGAGCAAGATGGGAAACCATATTCATTAAATCCACTAATTTGTGGGTTAGCACCGAAAAATGACCATGAGAGCTGCCCGAATGTTGTAACAACCCAAATGGTTCTCGAATGTCCTTCAGGAATGGACCTGCAACCCCTAATCCAGTCTCACACTCCATGATTCTGTGTCAACCTTGGCTCAGTGACAGCACTCTCGCCTCTGAATCATGGAAGTTGTAGGTTCAAGTCCCACGTCAGAGACTTGGGCTCGTAATCTAGGCTGACACCTCAGTGTTGTACTGAGGGACTGCTGCACTGTCAGAGGGTGCCGTCTTTCCGGGGCCCCGTCTGCCCTCTCAGTTGGACTTAATAGTGCTGTGGGACCTATTTCGAAGAAGAGCAGGGGAGTTCTCCCCAGTGTCCTGGCCAATATACATCCCTCAACCAACACCTAAAACGGATTATCTGGCCATTATCACATTGCTATTTGTGGGATCTTGCTGTGTGCACACATCTTGTTGTGTTGTCGATCTCTCTGTTTATCGCCGACTCTTCCTCATTCGTCCTCTGACTTTGTTAAGTTTCTCTTTCCCTCGGTCTTTTCTCTGAGTTTCCCAACCTTCAGCAGCGTCAAATCCCTCCATGGCCTCGCCCCTCCCTCTCTCTGTAACCTCCTCCAGGCCTACAACCCTCCGAGATCTCTGCGCTCCTCCAACTCTGGCCTCTTGCGAATCCCTGATTTTCTTCCCTCCCCCATTGGCGGGGGTGCCTTCAGTTGCCTAGGCCCTAAGATCTGGAATTCCCTCCCTAAACTTCTCCGCCTGTCTACCTCTCTCTCCTCCTTTAAAACATTCCTGAAAACCTATCTCTTTGACCAAGTTTTTCATCACCTGTCCTAATATCTCATACTATCAATTTTGTTTGATAATCTCTCCTGTGAAGCACCTTGGGACGTTTTACTACATTAAAGGCGCTATATAAATGTAAGTTGTTGTGTGACACTCACAAATAATTCTTCACCAATGGAGTCAATTTCTGTTTTAAATCTCACAGTTTTCAGGATGATGGTAGCAGACATGTAATGTGTTGGAAGTGGGTATCTGGGTCAACCGGGAAGACAAAGTTTGAAAGCTGTTGGAACACACAGAGAGAAAGTGGAACAGCCCGAGAGGGCTTAGGCCTGGAGTATGTACAGTTGGACTGGCACAGGTGGAAGTGGACGAGTATGGCCTGGTCTTGGACATCTTAGGGGCAGAGGGTGTAAAGCCTGGGGCTTCTGGGAGAGCTAGTGTCTGGGGCTTGTGGTTTCTGGGCCTTTGCAGGTTGATGAAGGGGGCAGATAAAGCCAGGAAGCACTTGGTGATTGGGAAGGGGAGGTTAGGATGGGAGGGGGGGGGTTGTGAGCAGTCAGGCTGGGGAGTTGGGGTTTGGGGAACACCTGGGTGGGCTGATGACTAGGAATTTCGGGGAGGGGGTTGGGAGAACTTGGATTGGGGGGGGTGGAATCGGAGAACGCTGATTAGGTGTCAGCCACAGCTCAGTTGGTAGCACTCTCACCTCTGAGTCAGCAAGTTGTGGGTTCGAGTCCCACTTGCAGAGACATGAGTACATAATCCAGGCTTCAGTGCAGTTCTGAGGGAGGTGCCGTCTTTCAGGCGAGACATTAAACCAAGGCCCTGTCCGCCCTCTCATTTGATAAATGCAAGTTGTTGTTGTTGTCCTGGAACATTTGATTCTTAGTCTGGATACAAAAGGTGAAAAAGTGTCTCTAATTCCTGAGCACCAACATTTTGGACACAAACTTGCCCCCCAAATAAAGAAAAAACACACAACAATCCGGAACAAGCTCTATACTTAAGACGCGTTGTCTACATGAAAACAAAGTGTTTGGAGATGGGCCAATGAACTTTGCATTGACTGCTCCAGGGTAAAGGAATGTACAAGATATGATCAGACAGATTCCGTGTTTGTCTCCTGAAGACAGCACCTGTTTTATGCATCATTTGCAAACTCAGGCCAGCATTTGATGGAATAGAAAACATCTCTGGGGTGGTACCTCAGTCACGCTCATCCAGAACTCGCTGGTACTTTCCGGATAGGCCGATTTAAAAATGACTCCCATATTTTACCAAAATCCTGTGAAAGCTCTCAAAATAGGGGAAAAGAGAAGCCGAGATATTCCAGCGCCTTTGGAATTCTGGTGACCCCACGACCCCTCGCCACGACCCCATTCCAAATCCCAGGGACGGTGTCATTCAAATGACCAGCAGCAGTACCGGCACTAGTGGGGGCCCACCCGGCAAACCCGGCAAGATGTCGGTTTGGTGACTTGCCGCTTTGCAGGGGGTGTAGCGTAAGGAAGGGGTTCAGAGCCCATTTTACTCTTTTGAACTGAAGACCTACTGGACGACTCAAGTAAAGGGTTAACTAGTCCCTTTATAGATTTGGACATTCACTTGGACAGTACATTTGAAAGCAAGGGTTAACTCACCCCTTGACGTTACCGTTGGACATTTGGACAGTATAAATTCACAACTGCAAAGACAGTAAAGTGCAGTCAGTTTAAACTGGACATTTGGACATCAGTTTAAAACTGTAAAAGCAGCAAAGTACAGAAACATCAACACACTGCGGTTTTCAATAACAACTGATAAGCAAGAAAAACAGAAGCTCTCGTCGCCTTCCAGAAGCTTCGAGAGGCTTCGAGAGAGAGTGTGAACCAGACTTTGGTTCTCACAGCAAATACAAAGGACAAACAAGTGATAAGACGACAGCTGTAGAGAAGCTTCGAAAAGATTCTAACAACGTTGGTTCTCAGGACATCTTTGATACTCAACAACAACCTGGTTCTCAAAACAAAAGAGCTCGTAAATGCACCAGGATTCACACGGCTCTTGAGTGGTCCAACCAACCATCCATCATTAATGCAACGATGGGTAAGTGGCCAAACTGGGCCTTCTCGTTACTCGGAGCACACCCTATCAGCTAAAAACCATATAAAGATAGAACATCATAGAAGCTTCAACAGTCAACAGTTGCAAGACCAACAGTTGAACAACTACTACGTTTTTTTTACTCATTCATGGGATTTGGGCGTCGCTGGCGAGGCCAGCATTTATTGCCCATCCCTAATTGCCCTTGAGAAGGTGGTGGTGAGCTGCCTTCTTGAACCGCTGCAGTCCGTGTGGTGAAGGTTCTCCCACAGTGCTGTTAGGTAAGGCATTCCAGGATTTTGACCCAGCGACGATGAAGGAACGGCGATATATTTCCAAGTCGGGATGGTGTGTGACTTGGAGGGGAACATGCAGGTGGTGTTGTTCCCACGTGCCTGCTGCTCTTGTCCTTCCAGGTGGTAGAGATCACAGGTTTGGGAGGTGTTGTCGAAGAAGCCTTGGTGAGTTGTTGCAGTGCATCTTGTAGATGGTACACACTGCAGCCACGGTGCACCAGTGGTGAAGGGAGTGAATGTTTAGGGTGGTGGATGGAGTGTCAATCAAGCGGGCTGCTTTGTCCTGGATGGTGTCGAGCTTCTTGAGTGTTGTTGGAACTGCACTCATCCAGGCAAGTGGAGAGTATTCCATCACACTCCTGACTTGTGCCTTGTAGATGGTGGAAAGGCTTTGGGGAGTCAGGAGGTGAGTCACTTGTCGCAGAATACCCAGCCTCTGACCTGCTCTTGTAGCCACTGCATTTATATGGCCGATCCAGTTAAGTTTCTGGTCAATGATGACCCCCAGGATGTTAATGGTAGGGGATTCGGCGATGGTAATACCGTTGAATGTCAAGGGAAGGTGATTAGACTCTCTCTTGTTGGAGATGGTCATTGCCTGGCACTTGTCTGGCGCAAATGTTACTTGCCACTTATGAGCCCAAGCCTGGATGTTGTCCAGGTCTTGCTGCATGTGGGCACGGACTGCTTCATTATTTGAGGGGTTGCAAATTGAACTGAACACTCTGTAATCATCAGCGAACATCCCCATTTCTGACCTTATGATGGAGGGAAGGTCATTGATGAAGCAGCTGAAGATGGTTGGACCTAGGACATTGCCCTGAGGAACTCCTGCAGCAATGTCCTGGGGCTGAGATGATTGGCCTCCAACAACCACTACCATCTTCCTTTGTGCTAGGTATGACTCCAGCCACTGGAGAGCTTTCCCTCTGATTTCCATTTACTTCAATTTTACCAGGGCTCCTTGGTGCCACACTCAGTCAAATGCTGCCTTGATGTCAAGGGCAGTCACTCTCACCTCACCTCTGGAATTCAGCTTTTTTGTCCATGTTTGGACCAAGGCTGTAATGAGGTCAGGAGCCGAGTGGTCCTGGCGGAACCCAAACTGAGCATCAGTAAGCAGGTTATTGGTGAGTAAGTGCCACTTGATAGCACTGTTGACGACACCTTCCATCACTTTGCTAATGATTGAGAGTAGACTGATGGGGCGGTAATTGGTCGGATTGGATTTGTCCTGCTTTTTGTGGACGATATACCTGGTCAATTTTTCACATTGTCGGGTAGATGCCAGTGTTGTAAATGTACTGGAACAGCTTGGCTAGAGGCGCGGCTAGTTCTGGAGCACAAGTCTTCAGCACTACAGCCGGGGTGTTGTCGGGGCCCACGGCCTTTGCTATATCCAGTGCACTCAGCTGTTTCTTGATAGCACATGGAGTGAATCGAATTGGCCGAAGACTGGCTTCTGTGATGGTGGGGATATCGGGAGGAGGCCGAGATGGATCATCTACTCAGCACTTCTGGCTGAAGATGGTTGCAAACGCTTCAGCCTTGTCTTTTGCACTCACGTGCTGGAATCTGCCATCATTGAGGATGGGGATGTTCACGGAGCCTCCTCCTCCTATTAGTTGTTTAATTGTCCACCACCATTCACGACTGGATGTGGCAGGACTGCAGAGCTTTGATCTGATCCGTTGGTTGTGGGATCGCTTAGCTCTGTCTATAGCATGTTGCTTCCACTGTTTAGTATGCATGTAGTCCTGAGTTGTAGCTTCACCAGGTTGGCACCTCATTTTTAGGTATGCCTGGGGCTGCTCCTGGCATGCTCTTCTACACTCCTCATTGAACCAGGGTTGATCCCCTGGCATAATGGTAATGGTAGAGAGAGGCATATGCTGGGCCATGAGGTTACTGGTATGAGCTCCTCCAACAACGAGCTCCTCGATACTTTGCTTCTGAACTTTGACAAGAAGACAAACCTCGGTGAGAAGACAAAAAACCTCGACACATCATTCGACGCTTCACTCAACGATGCAACTATTACTGCAGCGATCAACACCTTACTTCTAGACCTAAACGACTGCCTTGATGCTTTATAAAGGTTGTATGTGTTACTCTGCTTTATGCCTGCTTGTAGGAATCGGGTAGAGTGATCCACGTATTGATTGAGTTGCTTCATGCTTATGAGCTCTTTTTAAAAATCTTTAAATAATCACTTTGATTAACAAAACTACCGCGTCAGGGTGTCTTTCTTTGTCTGAACTATTGGCTCAGTCCACGAATCACTGGGAAACACCCAATTTTCCTTCAGTAGGAATCTGGTAGTTCTGGATGACGTCTTCACTGCACCACATCTTCATTGCTGCTGCTCCCTCGTTGGCAGCCCTCCCTCCCCCTCCCCACATTCAAAGGGCAATGAATCGTTGTGGGATCGATTGCCATTTGAACAGAGCGGTCTGGGGCCCACCTATGGCCATGTATGCAGGCGTACTAACTGCTGGCCGCATGGGAGGTATAATTGACGGGATTTCCCGGTGAGCCCAGGATCCTGTCAGACGCACTCACAAGTGATGTTCGGACAGTGGGGGTTTGGGTGAGGGCGAAGGGGCAGGAGAAGCACCTGTACCCGTTCCATTGGAAGTTCTTGGTGAACCGAGTAAGGACCAAAACCTTCACTCCAGGTCCACTGATGATTTCTTATTAAATATACCAGGTAGGTTTAACTCAAAAAACAGTGCAACGCCTCAACTTCAGCAGAAATCCTTTTTGGGCCACTCAGAAGTGTCAACGAGCCAATCTGAAAAGTTACATTTTGCTTGCAGGTAAACGCACTCTTGGGCAAATGACCTTCCTGATTACAGCTGGAGGAAGGGCTGCTGGGTGCTGGAATGTGCCAACTCTGAAAAGCCAAGTTTGAAAACTATAGCAGGAGCATTGCGATTCAGATCACTGCTCCCCTCCTCCACTTGAGAGCTGCCTCAGGAATCTATGACATTGTAGGTCGCAATTTGAAATTTGTTCACATGCTGCCTGATCTAGGAACATAGGAACAGGAGTAGGCCATTCAGCCCCTCAAGCCTGTTCCCCTCCTAATACAATCTCTCTCCCCCAATCCTCCTGGCTAATATATTAAGCACCAGAACCAGTTTGCAGATATACCTGATCTTTCTTTCTGTCTCTCTTGCTTCCTCTATCCCCCTGGCTGATTCTTTTTGCTAATCTCACTTTCTTTCTACTTCATTTGATCTCATTTGTCTCAGTTCCTTTTTCTCTTTGTAATTAATCCTCTCGCGGTTTGAGCTCTCTCTTCCATTTGATCTCTCTCACATCCACTGCTGGCCCACTCTGCTCAGGAATCTTCAGTATCAGTGTCTAGAGTCTTTGACACTTTTACTTCTGGTTGTGTTGGGCATATGTTTATAGCCAGGATGCTCCCCGTTCTCTTCACAGTGACTTGTCGACTGCTGAACTGGATTGGCCAGTTCGTGGTGTCAGTATGGATTCCCTGCAGGTCTTCAGAAGGGAGCTGGATGAGTTCCTGCGGGTGAGGGGCATCTCGAGCTATAGAAGATGGATGGGTTAAAGGGGACGAGTAAAATCAATCAGCATGGTCTCCTGGAGCTTGCTAGATTGCCTCTGGAGGTCGAAGAGGAATTTCACAAGAGTTTTTTTCCCAAATTAGCCTAAGGATTTTTTTTTTGCATCTCCCTGGAGATTGATTGTATGACTGGGATACTGAATGGAGGCAGCTTCCCAGCACCACAAATAGGATAACCTCACTCAACTGATCCCTGTAGATTCGAGTGCAGCACTGGGTCTGAGAGCAAACAAACAATGGAGTCGAAGATGGATAGGAGCTTGTTCAGTATTATGAGGGAAAGAGAGAGGGGAAGAAAGAGAGAGAGAGAGAGGGAAAGAAAGAAAGAGAGAGGGGAAGAAAGAGAGAGAGAGAGGGAAAGAAAGAAAGAGAGAGGGAAAGAAAGAAAGAGAGAGGGGAAGAAAGAGAGAGGGGAAGAAAGGTATAGCTCCTTTCACGACCTCAGGATGTCCCAAAGCACTTTACAGCTAATTAAGTACTTTTTGAAGTGTAGTCACTGTTGCAATGTAGGAAACATTAAGAGCACCTATAAATTATGCAAAAACAACCACAAAAGTACAGAACTGTTAAATATCCAGCCCCCGATTTCTAAATGTAAATACAATACTCCATTAGTGCACATTATTCTTCAGTAAAGCTCATCTTGGCACAGAGTCTGTCAGCTGATTGTACAGAGGGCGTGACTTGTTCTTTCACAGAATAGATGAGATCACGCTGTGCCTGTTAGGAACAGCCTGGACTGTATCAAACATTGTAAAATCCCTCACCCTTCCCACACAGGGCCTTTCATACAAGTGACTGCCTCTTTCTTATTCCATGCTTTCTTGCTTTGTGACTGGATTTGAATGTTAGGCCTTGCTAGCACAAACCCATGGGAAGCAGTAAATTAGTTTTCTTTACTGATTATATTTGTGCTGTACAGTTCTTACGATTGCTCCTTCCTTCCTTCCCTTCATCCTCTTTTTCTCAGAACTCATATGCTGAAGCTTATGACTCCTAATAAACTGATTGCTTGCAGGTAGTGGGCCCCTGGTTATATACACACACACACACACACACACACGGTATTGTGTCCAATCCTGGCCACCACACTTTAGGAAGGATGTCAAGGCCTTGGAGTGGGTGCAGAGGAGATTTACTGGAATGATACCAGGGATGAGGGACTTCAATTATGTGGAGAAACAAGGAGCTGGGATTGTTCTCCTTAGAACTGAGAAGGTTAAGGGGAGATTTAATAGAGGTGCTCAAAATTATGAAGGGTTTTGACAGAGTCGATAGAATCGTAGAATGGTTACAGCACAGGAGGTGGCCATTCAGCCCATCGAGCCTGTGCCGGCTCTTTGTAAGAGCAATCCAGTTAGTCCCATTCTCCCTGTAGCCCTGAAAATATTTTTCCTTCAAGTATTTATCAAATTCCTTTTTAAAAGCCACCATTGAATCTGCCTCCACCACCCCCTCGGGCAGTGCATTCCAGATCCTAATCACTCGCTGTGTAAAAAAGTTTTTCTTCACATCACCTTTCGTTCTTTTGCCAATCACCTTAAATCTGTGTCCTCTGGTTTGCGACCCTTCCACCAATGGGAACAGTTTCTTCTTATTTACTTTATCTAAACCAGTCATGATTTTGAACACTTCTATCAAATCTCCTCTCAACCTTCTCTGTTCTAAGGAGAACAACCCCAGCTTCTCCAGTCTATCCATATAACTGAAGTCCCTCATCCCTGGAACCATTCTAGTAAATCTTTTCTGCACCCTCTCTAAGACCTTCACATCCTTCCTAAAGTGCGGTGCCCAGAACTGGACACAATACTCCAGTTGCATGATTTTAAAATGGGGACTAAATGATGTCTACGTACCCTGGAACAATTATCCCCTGCCTCTGACCTTGCTATCGCCTAAAGACTAGATTTGGTTTTGACTCCCTATTGTAACAATGTCGCAGGAGATTGACTAGTTTATATATTTATATATTTAACATATCCATCATGCTCCAGGCAACACATATGCAAAGTATGTGTCACAATCACACCTGATTGGCTGAAATAATAACAGAGATGGAACTGACCAATAAGCAGGTAATAAGAGGAAATAAAACTACCAATCACAGAGAACTAAGGTGGTGCAAAAACTACCAACAACAACTTGCATTTATATAGCGCCTTTAACGTAGTAAAACGTCCCAAGGCGCTTCACAGGAGCGATTATCAAACAAAATCTGACACCGAGCCACGTAAGGAGATATTAGGACAGGTCACCAAAAGCTTGGTCAAAGAGGTAGGTTTTAAGGAACGTCTTAAAGCAGGAGAGGTGGAGAGGGGAAGACTCAGCAATTGAAGGAGGCCCTTCACCACAAAGACTGCAGCAATTCAAGAAGGCGGCCCACCACCATCTTCTCAAGGGCAACTCGTGATGGGCATTAAATGCCGGCCTTGCCAGTAGCACCCACATCCCAAGAACGAATAAATAATTTTTAAAAATTAGCAAACAGCTACCTATAAAAAACTGGTAGGGAGAAAAGAAAGACTTATATTTATATAGCGCCTTTCACAAAGTCCCAAAGTGCTTTACAGCCAATGAAGTACTTTTGAAGTGTAGTCACTGTTGCAATGTAGGAAATGCGGCAGCCAATTTACACACAGCAAGGCCCCACAAACAGCAATGTGATAATGAGCAGATAATCTGTTTTAGTGATACTTGTTGAGGGATAAATATTGGCCAGAACACCAGGGAGAATCCTCTGCTCTTCTTCCAATAGAGTTGTGGGATCTTTTTCATCTACCTGAGAGGGCAGACGGGGCCTCCGTTTAAAGTCTTATCCAAAAGATGGCACCTCCGACAGTGCAGCACTCCCTCAGTACTGCACTAGAGTATCAGATTAAATGCTCAATGTCCCTGGAGCGGGGTTCGAACCGCACAACCTTCTGACTCAGAGGCGAGAATGTTACCCACAGAGACAGGGATGACACCACATAAGAAGTAGTGGTGCAGGAACCACTTTAATGAACAAACAATACTGGGCAGCTGACAGTGAACTGAAGACAGTAATCCAATCTAGCGTTCAGCATTCGACACTAAGCACTTAAGCAGTTCGCTTGCTGATCATAACGTTGTCTGAATAATACACTGAGAGGCATCCGGTACCTTCTAAAGGGGCAGCAGACTGCGACACACCCAGCTCATCTCTCCTGTTCGATTGTCAATCGCAGCAAGAATCCATGACAAGCCCATCAGATTTCAGTCTCCTCTCACAATATCAGTGTCCAGTAACTCAAGGTTCCAGCATGTTGTCTAACTGAGGATCTTCAGAGAGCTCACTAGCCGTGGGATCGAGACTAGCATCACCGTTCCACTGATGCAAACTGTGCAATTGATGCAACTATCACAGTTGGAAAAACAATTTGCATTTCTTCGAGCTCCAGTAGCTTAAATTGAGAGCATCCCCCCCCCATCTCCCCTTCCCCCCACCCCCCCCCCCACCACCACTCCCGCTCATGCAGCCTGAAATACAATGAAAGGTCCTTTTAGAGATCACCGTCTATAGTAAGGGTGTATATTTCAAACTCAAACTGCTCTTCCCAAGATCCATTTGCTTTCGCTCTGAGCCTTTTCCATCGGTTTTACTGATCAGCTTTGTGCAGGGCTGTTTTCCACTTTCTGATATCGTTTCCACCTTCTGATATCGTGTCAGAGTGGTGCTGAGCAGGTTGTAGAGCGACTGAGGAAAGCTCACCGGGTTTAAACAGCTGACCAGTAAACTGTGAAAGCACCAATACATTGCCGAATCTCTCCTTCCCAATGTGATTCTCAACCTCGTCTCCCCAACGTGATTCTCAACCTCATTTCCCCAACGTGATGCTCAACCTCGTCTCCCCAACGTGATTCTCAACCTCGTCTCCCCAACGTGATGCTCAACCTCATCTCCCCCAATGTGATTCTCAACCTCGTCTCCCCAACGTGATGCTCAACCTCATTTCCCCAACGTGATGCTCAACCTCTCCTCCCCCAAGTGATGCTCAATCTCCCCTCCCCAAGTGATGCTCAATCTCCCCTCCCCAAGTGATGCTCAATCTCCCCTCCCCAAGTGATGCTCAATCTCCCCTCCCCAAGTAATGCTCAATCTCCCCTCCCCCAAGTGATGCTCAATCTCCCCTCCCCAACGTGATGCTCAACCTCTCCTCCCCCAAGTGATGCTCAATCTCCCCTCCCCAAGTAATGCTCAATCTCTGCTCCCCAAGTGATGCTCAGCTGTTTAGAAACAATATCAGTGGTTTAAATGCATTGTTGCTTTGATCTTTGGTTTTTATGTTACATTCATTGCCCTCAGCCCAAAACAGGCAGTCTGATCATGCACTCTTCAGCTGTTTGAATTGCCAATGAGCAGCATCCTGCTTAGACTGCAACTATATCAGGAAGTGGCAATCTATAGTGATCGTATAGTTATAAGAGAGAATTTGCATTGATATAGCACTCTATCACATCCTTGGGAATGTCCTAAAGCCCATAACACCCAATAAATTGCAGTCACTGTTGTTCTGTTCGGCAAACGCAGATGCCAAGTGCAATATATATCAAATGAGATTAATGATCAATGAATGTACTTTGATTTTGGTTGAGGGAGGAATATTGGTCAGGACACTGCTCTTCCTCAAACAGTGGCATGGGATCTTTTACATCCACCAGAACAGGCAGACAGGGCCTCGAGTTTATATCTCACCCAAAAGATGGCCCCTCCGACAGTGCAGCACTCCCTCAGCACTGCACTGAAGTGTCAGCTTAGATTGCATACAACAAGTCCCAGAGTGGGGCTTAAACTCACAATCCTTGGAATCACAGAGGAGAGAGCGCAGCCAACTGAGCCAAGCTGACACCCGATCACCTGGAGAACTACTCAAAGCCAATGATTGGAATCAGATTCCCCTGTTCATCATCTTCACTGACACTCCAGTGCTGCACTGTCGGAGGTGCCGTCTTTCAGATGAGACTTTAAACTGAGGCTCCATCTGCCCTCTCAGGTGGATGTAAAAGATCCCAAGGCACTATTTCGAAGAACTTTTTCACCCAGAGGGTGGTTGGAGTCTGGAACTCACTGTCTGAAAGGGTTGTGGAGGCAGGAACCCTCACAACATTCAAGAAGCATTTGGATGAGCACTTGAAATGCCATAGCATACAAGGCTACGGACCAAATGCTGGAATATGGGATTAGAGTAGACAGGGCTGATGGCCGGTGCGGACACGATGGGCCGAAGGGCCTCTATCCGTGCTGTATAACTCTATGACTCTATGACTCTAAGAGCATGGGGGTTCTCCCTGGTGTCCTGGCCAATATTTATCCCTCAACAGCACCAAAAAAAAAACAGATTATCTGGTCATTATCACATTGCTGTTTGTGGGATCTTGCTGTTCGCAAATTGTCTGCCACGTTTCCTACAACAGTGACTACACTTCAAAAGTACTTCATTGAGTATAATGCGCTTTGGGACGTCCTGAGGTTGTGAAAGGTGCAATCTAAATGCAAATCTTCTTTCCTTCTTTTACTGCCCAGGAGATCCTTCAACTTTGAGGTTAACACTGATGGGCCATACCCCTGACCCACTGCACCAGGGCTTGGTGCTGGGTGAAGATCCATTAACTATATCCCCAATGGCAACTTCACAGTCTCGGGGGGACTATCAGGAAGAGGAGAGGGGAGTCAATTTTAATCCTACCCACCCAGCGGACACTGGGCCGTTAAAAACAAGCAGGCGACTTACCTACTGGGAACTTGATCCTTTCCGGCAGGCTGACGAGTTACCTGTCTAAAGCAGACGGGAGACTCAGTCATTTATGCAAATCGGGGTCCAATTACATCAATAGGGCGGGGGGGGGGGGGGGAGGGTGTTAAGGTTGCCAACTCTGGTTGGACGTTTTCCTGGAGGTTCCATCACATGACCTCCCAGCTCCAACTGCCCTGCCCAATCAAACATCACTTCTTTCCATCTCCAACTAACGAATGGAAGTGTTCAAAGAAAAAGAAACAAAAAAGCATAATTTTATTTTAAATGCCCCAATGATTTTCCTCCTAGGTTGCTGACAGCAGTGTCCAGGAGACCAACCTTTAATTCCTGGAGACTCCAGGACAATCCTGGAGGGTTGACAACCCAATGGCAGAGGTGAGTCGAGGCAGGGGCAGGCTCTCTGTAACACTATCCCATTTTCCTGGGTCAGGGGTCATTAGGAAGGAGCCTCCCACTTTAGAGGCAAGAAGTGGTGGCGGTGCAAGACCACTTGAGGAGGCGGAGGAGAATTAAGGAGGCTGGAAGACCCCTCAAGTAGAAAAGGTGGAGATGTTATTTGAGGCCTCAGCAGATCCTGAGGCCTAATAGGGTCAGTTTATTGGGCCCGTATGGAGGGGGAGGAGCTCAATACTAGGCAGGGTCATTACCACCACTGCCCAGGCCTACCGCTACCTACCAGATGACCCCGGGGAGCAGTAGGTGGGAGATAAATGGGATGGGAGGCTAGACTCCACCCCTTTTACTGGCAGCAGTTACATGCGGTGGGTGGAGGAAGGTCAGCCAGCAGCAGTCCCACCGAGGGCGGTGGATGGAATCAAAGTCTGAGCAGGGGAGACAGCAGTGGGCAGGATAGTGAAGGAAAATACAGCCCATTCTGTTATTCCAACATTTCTGTTTCTATTTCAGATTTTCACAATTTATTCCCTTTATTGGAGATGCTCATCGTTTCAGGATTGTGGGTTTTTTTAATCCATAAATCTTTTACATTAAAGGATGTGTTGTCTTTGGATGAAGTCAGAGATGATCTCAGGGCTGTGCCCTAGAATGAGGCAGATAGTGGTGCAATCTGACTGATGCTTCCGTGTAATCTTAGTGATTAACTGTGCATTCCAATTTGTCACTTAACCTGATTTTAAAACGCAAAGAGAAGAGGAAACAAATGGAACTGACAATTTTGTGGCATGTTACAGTAAATTATATTAGGGTGGATTTTCCTGATCCTGGCCTCGGGCATTTTGGATTGCTTGGGCACAGGAAATGCAAGAAAATGGGATGAGGAGGCGTGTGAGTCTGTAAAGGAACTCGTCCAATTGTCTTTCCATTGTTTTAAATGGACAGGAAATTCAGAAGGGCTCCTTTACAGACACATCCTCCTTCCTGCCTGATTATCCTGCACTCCCTGTGCCAAAGTGATCCAGTGCACCTGGGCTAGGATCGGGACAGTCTACCCCTGTGTTTGTAAATTTCTGAAGAGCTGAGGCCTTTCAAAGAGCTGAGACAAACTTTAAAATAAATTAAGTTCGGTTCTTTTTAAAAACATTGGTGGTTGAGATTCAACTTCAATGGGGTTGCAAAGTGAGCAGCAGTGAATCAGCTGTTCATTATACACCCCGCCCGATTTGACCTCAATGGAAAGGACAATCGGACTGGGTGCATAACGGCCTGCCGACCACCGACCACCCATTTTCTATCTCTGTCAATGGTTGACTTTCATGCCTGTTGAAATTTATGATCAAGGTCACTGATTTATGGTTTATTTTGAAAACGGCATTGTGGGATTCGGTCCCAAAACACACACCCGTAAAAATTTTCATAATTCCATGTCATCAAAAAGGGAATTTGCCTTATCCAGTCACTGTGATTCAGCAGGCTTGCACATGATTTCTTTAAATAAGGTAGCTTTAGTTAAAAGAAATTCTGGGCCTGAGCCAAAACATGATTTCATACTGAGCTTTTACTCTACTTGTCAAGTTAAGGATTGAAGAAATCCTGCTGCCCATTCTAACCAGTCAGCAGTTTGATTTGGGCTAGTTGAAACTGGTATAATTAGGGATTTGGATCAGGGTATCTGACTGCAACACTCCATAACATGCCAGGAAGCCCTCAATAGGCTTATATAAGCACCATTGTGTGTTCAACAACAATTTGCATTTATATAGCACCTTTAACGTAGTAAAATGTCCTCAGGCACTTCACAGGAGTGTTATCAGATAAAAATTTGACACTGAGCCACATAAGGAGATATTAGGACAGGTCACCAAAAGCTTCGTCAAAGAGATAGGTTTTAAGGAACATTTTAAAGGTAGGGGGGAGAGAGAGGCAGAGGTAGAGGCTCCACTTCTTAAAACTCTGCACACAAACAGAAAACCTTCGACAGTGTTTAATGTTTTTAGAGGAAGTGCAGCACACACGCAACCCCTGAAAAATGCACGTGACGAGGAAGAGCACAATCCATTAGAAGCTAGGGTGAAACTGCCCAACTCATTTCACACCAGATAACCTGATAGAGAGAGGAGACTTTCCTCACATCGACCTGGGCTTGATTCAAACTTGGGTTCCAGAAGTGAAAGGACAGCAACGTTCTAATATTAGGGCAGGCCAGAGAGAGGTAACAGAGCAGGGAGGTTGAGGCAGAAAGCTGCCCACACAGTGGAAGAGGCAAGGCACAGCAGGAAGTGTAGGAAAGTGTCAGTATTATATTGGAAAATATAGACACAAAGCCAAGACAGGCGAAGGCGCAGCCAATATTCATTAGGATTGAGCTGAGGGGAAGGTAGTCTTTGGCGATTGCAAGAGACAACAGTAATGTAGTGAAGGAACATGGGAACAGTAAGGCAGTGTTGGACGCCATTATTGACAGTCAGTAACATTGGGAAGGAGCTGGGCAGAGCCAGGAAATTCTCGGACAGAATCAGCTTCTTGAGCCTGGAGATAATGGGCAGGAGACGGGAGGTTGGGCAACTTTGAGAAACAGAGAGGCCAGAAATGAGAAGAGATAGTGGGAAGAGCTGCAACAAAACACCTGAGAAACAGAGACAGAGGAAGCTAGAAACAGGGCCATTCAGCCCCTCAAGCCTGTTCAATCAAATCATGGCTGATCTGTACCACAGCTCCATTTGCCTGCTTTTGCTTTATACCCCTCGACACCCTTACCTAATAAAAATTTTTCAATCTCAGTCTTGAAAATTTCTATGATATTCCACAGCATGGTATTTCCATTTCTATGATATCCCCATGTACCATTTCTATGATATCCCCATGTACCATTTCTATGATATCCCCATGTACCATTTCTATGATATCCCCATGTACCATTTCTATGATATCCCCATGTACCATTTCTATGATATCCCCATGTACCATTTCTATGATATCCCCATGTACCATTTCTATGATATCCCCATGTACCATTTCTATGATATCCCCAGCATCCACAGCCTAATGGGGGGAGAATTCCAGATTCCCATTACCCTGTGCGTGAAAAAGTGGTTGCTGATTTAACCCTTGAATGGTCTAGCTCTAATTTAGAGATTGTGCCCCCTTATTCTGGAGGAGCAGCACTAATAGAGGATGGGAGCAACTTCAGCCCTTCAACCATCTAAACTCAGGGAAATTCAAGCTAAGTTCAAGCAATCTGGCCTCATAATTTAACCCTTTTAGTCCTGGTATCATTCTGGCGAATCTGCACTTCTCCAAGGCCAATATATCCTTCCTGAAGTGCCCAGAACTGTACACAGTGCACCAGAGGGAGGGCATAACAGGACAGAAACAAGAAAGGTCAGGACAATTTGGGAGGTAATAGGGAAGACAGGAGGCAGCAAGTCCAGGACAGCTTACGACAGGCCAGAAGCTAATGGGAGAGCCATGAGACAGCAGAACAGGGCCAGAGAAGATCAGGGTAGTCAGGAAAGACAACCGAGCTGCAGTATTTTTCTTGGACATGCTTGTTGCGACTTCTCAAGTTAGATTTATTTGGGGTTTAGGGTTCTTTTGTTCATTATTTTCACTGTGCCTGTTACGCCATTGAATGGTTCTCTTGCACTGGTTCCTTAGTATTATTTACATTCTGCATTGAGCTGATATTACTACCTAGCAACTAGTCTCCACTACAGAGCACGACTCAGCCCTTTCAATCTCCGTTACAAACCAGAAACTCAACCCACTCAATCTGTTACAGACCAGCGATTCAACCCCTGTTACAGACCAGCGATTCAACCCCTGTTACAGACCAGCGATTCAACCCCTGTTACAGACCAATATCACAGTTCTGTCAGTCTCCATTTCAGGCTTTTAATTCGGCTCTGTCAGTCTCAGATAGATCTCACCAGGAGATGGGCAAATGGTCTCCCTGGAGTAGATCTCTTCATTCTCCATTTGTCAGAATTTACACATTCCAAAGTCCCTTTTTGTATCGTGAATAAGTTATTAGTTACCACTGAGGCCCTTTCAATATCTGTTGGAGGTCAATGCTTGTTCTCCTTGTTTACCATCCAAACTGTATATAATCACATGATCCTATGTTAAACAGCTGTTCCTGGGTGACAGATATTGTGCTGATTGAAATAGCTCTTAAAGGGGTGAGGCAATGTGTCCTGTTTGCAAACCGAGACGTGGAGGATGATGATTGAGAGAATTTACTGGTTAAATGTTCCTGCACGGTGCTAGCACGAAATGTAGTTTCACCGCCGACTCTTCCAGGGATTAAAGTGTTAAAACATTCGGCAAGTACCTCAGTCGCTTTGGGCAACTCACAGGAATGTTGCCTCGTAATCCGTTGAAGTGGGGCCCCAGCGTCAGCGCAGTTACAAAAAACATCCCTACAGAATATCTCAAACTGCCTGAACAGTCCCAGGCCTAAAAACACAACACATTATCAACAGGGAGTCCTGTCCGTGGGGTTTTCAGCCTGGAAGATTTCTGCTGAGTATTGAAAAGAAAATTTCCTACTAAACAGCCTCATTTGGCGATTGTTTTCAATGAGATTACAGACGTTAACTGGATATTCCTTCTCAGTTTCTACGTGGCCAATTCTCCTTCACAGCTGTGAGCTTTCACAGGGCGATAAATAACAAGCTACTGATTGAAAGCTCAATGTAAACTAAAGTAGCTCGACCAGCAGACAGGTACCCCTGCAACCAGTGCCAGGGCACACTAGTAATCACACACACACACACACACACACACACTGACACTGACACAGACTCATACACACACAGACACAGACACAGACTCACACACATACACACAGACACAGAGGAGGACACATACACACATACACACTGACACAGACAGACACTGACACAGACACACACTGACACACACACACACTGACACAGACACACATACACACAGACACAGACGAGGACACATACACACTAACACAGACAGACACACACTGACACAGACACTGACACAGACAGACACAGACACTGACACAGACAGACACTGACACAGACACACACATACGGACACATACACACACGCTGACACACAGACACTCAGACACGGACACACACACACTGACACAGGCAGACACACACGCCACATACACACACTGTAAGACTACAGCTGTCACTCACCTGAGGCTGTTCATCTTTCCTCTATTTTTCAGGGCTGTCATTCCATACTGTCTGCTCAGTTCCCTGGAAGCACCAACCGGCACACAGCCAGTCAATCGTCAGTCAGTCAGTGCGGCTGATGTGTCAACAGAGCTGGGAAAAAAATGAAGGAAATCAGATACGGGAAAAGTACAACACCCAGGTAGGGTGTGGTTAGAGAAAATATTCAGGCACATTTCAATCAGCTCCAAGCACCACCCACAGACTACAAAAATAATACCTCAACACTAATACCTGAATCCCACCTGTCTCCACAGCAATCACCTGAAGCAGACAGAAAGTAGCACCTTTGGATAAAGATTTTGAGGAGAGCAGAGGACTTTTATACCAAATTACAAAACTTAATAACGGGGAAAATGTTTTGAAGTTAATGGAAAAAGGAGCCTAAAAGGAAAAGTTGTTCTATAAAAGAGATAGATCCCAGTGGAGAGGCTCTTATTTAAAGGGTGTCCTGATGTTTGTAAGTGTGGGACTGAACCGGGCAGGCAAAGCAAATCACGGTTTCGGCTAACATGAATACAATTATAGTCGATCTTGCAGAGGGATCCGACGTAAAGCTTAAATTGTCTCAGTGACCCTGAGCTAAGGAGCACAGCAACTCAAACATCACTCCTGTTGACACCACCTACCCACGCTCACACTTAGAGTTCCCACTTGGGCAACATATGGGGCAGCTGCGGTTATCAAATGGCAGTGAAGGCCATTGTGTTCTCTATCCTCAGGGGATAAGGGTGAAAAAACAGAGAATCGGAAGAGAAAAAAATGGCTGAATGATGAGACCTATTTTAAAAGGGAGTGCTGATAGTGAGAGCCCTCTTTCTAAAGGTCCTGATAGAGAGACCCCTCTTTCTAAAGGGCCCTGATAGTGAAACCCCTCTTTATAAAGGGTCCTGATAGTGAGACTCGCTCTCTAAAGGGTCCTGATAGTGAGATCCCTCTTTATAAAGGGTCCTGATAGTGAGACTCGCTCTCTAAAGGGTCCTGATAGTGAGATCCCTCTTTATAAAGATCCTGATAGTGAGACTCGCTCTCTAAAGGGCCCTGATAGTGAGATCCCTCTTTCTAAAGGGTCCTGATAGTGAGACTCGCTCTCTAAAGGGCCCTGATAGTGAGATCCCTCTTTCTAAAGGGTCCTGATAGTGAGACCGACACTACAACAGTGGATTTTTCTGTAGGATTTTTGCTCTGCAGAGCACTGCGTGTCAGTCTACATTGGGCGAAGATGAACTTTGTGAAGCTCCGCTCCCGGTGCACAGCCTCACTGGACGGGAATGTGAACCGGGCGGGAAATCTGATTCAAGGAGCTCCTCACTTCCCAGTGGATAAAATTACCACTATCATCGAGCGGGGTTTGGCGCTGGATCCTTATCTCAGTAATTCACCCTGTGATGTTAAATAGCAGATATGAAAGTGAGAGTTTACTGTTGTACACACTGTAGAATGTTATAAATTGTGCTCTGGTTGGAAAGATTTTGTTTGCTGAGGATTAATTCTGAAACTGGCATTTTTCATTCCAGGAACCGTGTGACAGATTAAACGACCCAGACACGAACACATCGGATCAGATCAATCTTTAAACTGCCCTCCCTTCAACCGTTCCAATTATTTAGCATTTCCATTTATTGAAGATGACATATCAGCGACCCTGTAATGTACCAACTCCACAATGTACAAGCCGCCCGCCAGCCCGAGTTAACACTGAAAGCACCGACTGGCACTGGGCTACATCACAACACAATAAGCTCAGTATCACGGAGCATGTCGCGGCTTCATCCTCTGCCAAGTCCCCGCGGATAAAGTCGGAAAAACAACAACCTAAATAAAGCCGGCAAGTCAACTGATGTGTGGCATAAGCTTTGCATAAACAGTAAGCCGCCAGTGAGTGAGGCCCGTGTAACTCATGGATGGAACCTGGTTTTGCACCTGGTGTCAGTGGTTTTGTCAAGTACACTCTACTTTATTCACTACATATTATGAATACTCTGTACTATATATATATATATATTCTAGCATACAACACAAACCAAAATAAAAAATAAACTGCATAATAATAGAATCATAGAATCATAGAAGTTACAACATGGAAACAGGCCCTTCGGCCCAACATGTCCATGTCGCCCAGTTTATACCACTAAGCTAATCCCAATTGCCTGCACTTGGCCCATATCCCTCTATACCCATCTTACCCATGTAACTGTCCAAATGCTTTTTAAAAGACAAAATTGTACCCGCCTCTACTACTGCTCGTTCCAGACACTCACCACTCTTTGAGTGAAAAAATTGCCCCTCTGGACCCTTTTGTATCTCTCCCCTCTCACCTTAAATCTATGCCCCCTCGTTATAGACTCCCCTACCTTTGGGAAAAGATTTTGACTATCTACCTTATCTATGCCCCTCATTATTTTATAGACTTCTATAAGATCACCCCTTAACCTCCTACTCTCCAGGGAAAAAAGTCCCAGTCTATCTAACCTCTCCCTATGCAACATTAAACAAACAATATTGTACAGTCTGTAATGTGCCATACAATGTAACTATCGCTATATTTTGCTATATATTGTGTATATCTAACGCACATTCTATAATTGCTATAAACCATATATCGCAGATATTATATACTATACTGTACACTGAAATGTAATGATCACCATACACGTTTTAATATTATAACATACTAAATACACTCTACAGGTCATTTTCCGACTTTGCGCTCCCGGAGGATGAGGCTCACCCGCTGGGACCGCACATCGGAAGTCCGGGCGCGCCCCGGCGCAACCTTCCAACATTATCGCCGGGAAATCAGGCGCAGCGACCGCTGGATTTGCACCCGCCACAGGGAGCTCGAAGTGGGTAATTCACCCCCTTACATATTGTCCCGAGTTAGAGAAAGAGGGTTCAGTATCTGTGAAAACACCTTCAAGGTGACACATCTCAGACCTACCATTCCACCAGGACATCAGCATCTGATTGTGATCAATTCACCACTTCAGTGAAATGGCCTGAATATTTCTGAACCAAAGTCACAGCGAGCTGACAGTAGGAGTTTATAAGAAATGTCCCTTTACCTGCGCGGTTCTGTGTCAAGCTCCTCCTTATAAGCTATGTTTGGAACAACTGTTCAGAGATCCCTATCGAGAGGTGTATCTGCCAGTCTCTCAGTGCTGGACACACATTTTCAGCAGGCTGAGAGCTGAATCGCAGAAGTTTTTAAGACGCTTGCTTCAGGGGAGCAAGAAATAGTACGTGAAACCCCGGTCTGTGGTCAGCATTGTATCAACAACACGAGTAAAAACCAACACAAACTCTCCCGGCCTGTGCATGAAGGCCCTTCCTGTGGACAAGACTTCCCAGCTGACAATCTTGTGCTCAGTAAAAATAGCAACGTTCTTCTTGATGGGTTGAAAAAAAACAATCGTCCATTCCTCAAAGAGTTAATGTCTGCACACTGTCAAAGAGCCAGCACTGAGCTGCTCTCTCTCTCTCTCTCTCACACACTGACATGTGTGCTAATGCTAATCCTATCACTGGCGCCCAGTCAGTACTGACTAGCATCAATTACACTGACATATTCCTTGGGCTAATGTTAATGCCTTTGCACTGTGGCACAGCCAGCACTAAGCAGCTCGGTTACACTGACGTATCACCAAAGGGATGTAAATGCCTCCATATCATCACACCGCTCGGACTGAGCAGCTCTCTGTTATATGATGGTGATGATGGGGGGATGGACTGGGGTGGACAAATGTAAGGAATCTTACAACACCAGGTTATAGTCCAACAGTTTTATTTGAAAATCACAAGCTTTCGGAGGCTTTCTCCTTCGTCTGACGAAGGAGAAAGCCTCCGAAAGCTTGTGATTTTCAAATAAAACTGTTGGACTATAACCTGGTGTTGTAAGATTCTTTACATATGATGGTGATGAGAGATGTTTCAATTTCCGTGCTGTTTGATTTCTCACTGGGCCTGTTAATGAATGATGTCAGTTCCACTTCAGTTACCAGCGATACACAGGTGTGACATTTCACCAATTACACTAATAGTGGAAAACATTCCCCCCCCCCCCTTTACAGTGACACCAAGGACTCATTACACAGATGGCCTCTGCAACATGATATGGAGGACTACCTGAGTATGATCTCCTGAATAAGTTCTTCCACATTCTTTCCTGTTCTACTAGTTTTAGCCAACCTGTGAATGTTTAGTGTTGTCCCTCTCTTTTGTCAGCTCTACGTCACACTACCCAGTTCCTTTCAACGTCAGTTGTTTGGTCAGGTGATACCTACCTGAGCCAACACATGCACGATCTTACCTCCAATTGTTTTATAACCTTCTTTGTACTTGTCGTTTGTTGCGATGGGTTTCACTTTGTTCTGGCTGTTTCCAAGCCGGGACTCACGTTTTGCTCTCTGTCTGATCTTTTCAGAATGATACCGGGGCAGAAGAGTTGAATGATGAGGACAGGTTGCATAGACTAGGCTTGTATTCCCGTGAGTATAGAAGATTAAAGGGTGATCGAAGATAACGGAATCGGTAGGATGGATAGAAATTATTTCCTCTGGTGGGGGGAGTCCAAAACAAGGGAGCATAACCTTAAAATTAGAGCTAGGCCATTCAGGGGTGATGTCAGGAAGCACTTCTTCACACAAAGGGGAGTGGAAATCTAGAATTCTCCCCCCCAAAAGGTTATGGATGCTGGGACAATTGGAGCTTTCAAGACTGAGATCACTAGATTTTTGTTAGGTAAGGGTATCAAGGGACATGGAGCAAAGGCAGGTAAATGTAGTTGAGATGCAGATCAGCCATGGTCTAATTGAATGGCGGAGCAGGCTCAAAGTGTAGAATGACCTACTGCTGTTCCTATGTTATAGAATCATAGAATCATAGAATCATAGAAGTTACAACATGGAAACAGGCCCTTCGGCCCAACATGTCCATGTCGCCCAGTTTATACCACTAAGCTAGTCCCAATTGCCTGCACTTGGCCCATATCCCTCGATACCCATCTTCCCCATGTAACTGTCCAAATGCTTTTTAAAAGACAAAATTGTACCCGCCTCTACTACTGCCTCTGGCAGCTCGTTCCAGACACTCACCACCCTTTGAGTGAAAAAATTGCCCCTCTGGATCCTTTTGTATCTCTCCCCTCTCACCTTAAATCTGTGACCCCTCGTTATAGACTCCCCTACCTTTGGGAAAAGATTTTGACTATCGACCTTATCTATGCCCCTCATTATTTTATAGACTTCTATAAGATCACCCCTTAACCTCCTACTCTCCAGGGAATAAAGTCCCAGTCTGTCTAACCTCTCCCTGTAAGTCAAACCATCAAGTCCCGGTAGCATCCTAGTAAATCTTTTCTGCACTCTTTCTAGTTTAATAATATCCTTTCTATAATAGGGTGACCAGAACTGTACACAGTACTCCAAGTGTGGCCTCACCAATGCCCTGTACAACTTCAACAAGACATCCCAACTCCTGCATTCAATGTTCTGACCAATGAAACCAAGCATGCTGAATGCCTTCTTCACCACCCTATCCACCTGTGACTCCACTTTCAAGGAGCTATGAATCTGTACTCCTAGATCTCTTTGTTCTATAACTCTCCCCAACGCCCTACCATTAACGGAGTAGGTCCTGGCCCGATTCGATCTACCAAAATGCATCACCTCACATTTATCTAAATTAAACTCCATCTGCCATTCATCGGCCCACTGGCCCAATTTATCAAGATCCCGTTGCAATCCTAGATAACCTTCTTCACTGTCCACAATGCCACCAATCTTGGTGTCATCTGCAAACTTACTAACCATGCCTCCTAAATTCTCATCCAAATCATTAATATAAATAACAAATAACAGCGGACCCAGCACCGATCCCTGAGGCACACCGCTGGACACAGGCATCCAGTTTGAAAAACAACCCTCGACAACCACCCTCTGTCTTCTGTCGTCAAGCCAATTTTGTATCCAATTGGCTACCTCACCTTGGATCCCATGAGATTTAACCTTATGTAACAACCTACCATGCGGTACCTTGTCAAATGCTTTGCTGAAGTCCATGTAGACCACGTCTACTGCACAGCCCTCATCTATCTTCTTGGTTACCCCTTCAAAAAACTCAATCAAATTCGTGAGACATGATTTTCCTCTCACAAAACCATGCTGACTGTTCCTAATTAGTCCCTGCCTCTCCAAATGCCTGTAGATTCTGTCCCTCAGAATACCCTCTAACAACTTACCCACTACAGATGTCAGGCTCACTGGTCTGTAGTTCCCAGGCTTTTCCCTGCCGCCCTTCTTAAACAAAGGCACAACATTTGCTACCCTCCAATCTTCAGGCACCTCACCTGTAGCGGTGGATGATTCAAATATCTCTGCTAGGGGACCCGCAATTTCCTCCCTAACCTCCCATAACGTCCTGGGATACATTTCATCAGGTCCCGGAGATTTATCTACCTTGATGCGCGTTAAGACTTCCAGCACCTCCCTCTCTGTAATATGTACACTCCTCAAGACATCACTATTTATTTCCCCAAGTTCCCTAACATCCATGCCTTTCTCAACCGTAAATACCGATGTGAAATATTCATTCAGGATCTCACCCATCTCTTGTGGTTCCGCACATAGATGACCTTGTTGATCCTTAAGAGGCCCTACTCTCTCCCTAGTTACCCTTTTGCCCTTTATGTATTTGTAGAAGCTCTTTGGATTCACCTTTGCCTGATCTGCCAAAGCAATCTCATATCCCCTTTTTGCCCTCCTGATTTCTCTCTTAACTCTACTCCGGCAATCTCTATACTCTTCAAGGGATCCACTTGATCCCAGCTGTCTATGCATGTCATATGCCTCCTTCTTATTTTTGACTAGTGCCTCAATCTCCCGAGTCATCCAAGGTTCCCTACTTCTACCAGCCTTGCCCTTCACTTTATAAGGAATGTGCTTACACTGAACCCTGGTTAACACACTTTTGAAAGCCTCCCACTTACCAGACGTCCCTTTGCCTGCCAACAGACTCTCCCAATCAACTTCTGAAAGTTCCTGTCTAATACCATCAAAATTGGCCTTTCCCCAATTTAGAATTTTAACTTTTGGGCCAGACCTATCCTTCTCCATAGCTATCTTAAAACTAATGGAATTATGATCACTGGTCCCAAAGTGATCCCTCACTAACACTTCTGTCACCTGCCCTTCCTTATTTCCCAAGAGGAGGTCAAGTTTTGCCCCCTCTCTCGTCGGGCCATCCACATACTGAATGAGAAATTCCTCCTGAATACACTCAACAAATTTCTCTCCATCCAAGCCCCTAATGCTATGGCTGTCCCAGTCAATGTTCCTAAAAGCAAACCCATCGATGTCCTGCATCTCCACTGATCACTCAACCTTCCAATCTACAAAGGTATGAGATCCCCTCGGAGCTACATTCTGATAATCGGGTTTACACACAGCGCATGGCTGACAGCCCCTCCCCTATAGTAAACTGTATCAACTTTCTTAAAGTGACTCAGCTAGTCTGGGGGAGGGGGAGTGATAAGTGGGGTTTATAGCTCCATATGTCACAATGGTATGGCCAAAATCCCTTCCTCATACAGTTTTCACTCGTGTGGAGAGAAGACTCCCCGTTATTGTACATTGTACACATTGATGGTATAGTTTGGATACAGAATTTGGTGAGCTTCACACCTGGAAGCCACTGTGTCAGAAATAGTGGGTATGACCCATGACCTCTCACCGTGCCTCCATCACATTGACATTAGTGCATCACATGCTGACAATTTCCCAGCTTCATGTCATCTCACTCCACTTTCCCTGGCTCTGTTTCAGTCCCATACTGTATCCCAGCCAACCCCCAACACAATCAACCTGCCTAATCATGAAAGCAAGCACAGAGAGAGACAGCTGCCTCCTTACTTTGGCAATTTTTTGTTGCAACATGGCAGGAACACTCCAATGTCAACAAAAATGAAATAATGCTAAAGTCAGAGCTCTAACTGTGCAATATTGCTTCAGGCAAAGTTCTCTTCAGTTTTTAAAACTGCAGGGATTACACACAAGCAGTTGTCTTCATGGTACAGAACCACCCAAACATTGCCTGGACAAGATTTATTTCATGACTAATGGGTGCCTTCAACCTCAGGGGATAGCAGACAGGATTTAGCAGAACTCATCCCTTCTATCTCCAGCTTCAATGAGTAACATGTGAAGCACTGGCTAGGTCAGTTCCAACCCTTTTTACAGTGGCTATTCCCAATGTGGCTCTCCCATTGAGGAGCACGTCTTTGGGAAATTACGCAGTACAACCTCTTACACTTCAATGTCCAGATAGTCTTAAAGAGACAGTTTGGGAAGATCTCTAACTGGTTTAAAATTTGTCACTGCCAGATAACTGTAGATACAATTGATGCCGTAATGGGTGCAACCGTCTGCATCTCGTGCCATCTGATCTCCCTGGCATCCCCTCTTTGTTCTCCCATGAGAGGGGAGCACCGAAAGTAATCTCCATAAGTTGTGACTGAATAGCAGCAAAGGGAGGTGAAGAGCCCAGTTTCGAGAGACCCCCTTTCCCAAGAGTAGAAAGCCTGGTCGAGCCTTTAACTCCCACCTGAAACAGATGAGCTGAGCTCGCTTCTCACACGGTGTGAAGGCACAGGAATTTCAGAGGCAGCGACATCAACAGCTGATTTGCATTGCATTTGAATTTGAAATAACGCCCTCGCACGGATTGTGCAAAAGCTTCATTTTAAATTCAAAAGTAATGCAAATCAGCTATTAATGTAAGCAGCCAGTGAGGTTCTGTGCAAGACAGAGGGCTCCGCTGGCAGACACCCAGATCAGGAAATCAATGCCATGTGCAGAGGCCCGTGAGTAACCCAACTCACAATTTTTCAGCCCCTGCTCACACTTTCTGCAGCGGAAAGTTCCCAGCCGTTAAGGTGTCAGCCGTGACTCTCTCGCCTCTGAGTCAGAAGGTCGTGGGTTCGAGTCCCACTCCCGAGACCTCAGCACAAAATCTCGGCTGATACTCCAGTGCAGTACTGAGGGAGTGCTGCACTGTCGGAGGTGCCGTCTTTCAGATTAGATGTTAAACCGAGGCCCCGTCTGCCCTCTTAGGTGAACGTAAAAGATCCCATGACACTATTTTGAAAAAGAGCACAGGAGTTCTCCCCGGTGTCCTGGCCAATATTTATCCCTCAACCAACATCATTAAAACAGATTACTTGGTCATTTATCTCATTGCTGTTTGTGGGATCTTGCTGTGTGCAAATTGGCTGCTGCATTTCCTACATTACAACAGTGACTACACCTCAAAAAGTACTTCATTGGCTGTAAAGAGCTTTGGGACATCCTGAGGTAATGAGAGTCTCTATATAAATGCAAGTTCTTTCTTTCTTATTGTGGTGTTTGTCCAGAGAATTAGCATCAGATTCATCCAAATTACAAATGCTGTGAAATAAGACATGTTATTTACTGGAATAAATTCAAGTTGCCTGAATTCAGATCAATTTAAATTCCTTTTCGTTTCAATTTAGAGTCAGAACTCAGTAAGGAATACATAATAAGCTTAGGGCCCCCAGGCAAGCTGCCCAACAAGACAGGCAACTCGCATCAAGGCTGCAACCAATGTACTGTGTACTTGGAGGCAATGTGGGAAGGAATTGGATGACTTTACTGGGTCAGCCAAGATGAAAGTGCAAACTGTTCCATTCCATTAATTCAATGTTCTAAGCACTTACAACACCTACAATTACCTGCTTCAATTGCTTTCAGTGCTTTCCATAAATGCCCACTAAGCACCATTAGCCTTCCTGTGGGAGTGTTCCTTCACTCGCATCCGTCTGTGCATTCAGAACGAAGTGATTGTCCCATCTAGTGTAGCCGCATCTTGCATGTCCATGTCATCACAACCAACGTAAGTTGTATGTTGACATTTCGGTAGCACTGGGCATCGTCGAGGCAACTGCGTCCTCTTAGCTCTTCTATTCTGCTGGCAGAAGACAGCCCGTTAAAGAGAGAGAACGCACACAGGCGGAGGACGCCCATGAGGAATTCCCTCCCTAAACCTCTCCGCCTCTCCACCTCTCTCTCCTCCTTTAAGATGCTCCTTAAAACCCAGCTCTTTGACCAAGCTTTGGTTCACCTGACCTAATGTCTCCTTTTTTGGCTCGGTGTCAATTATTTGTCTGATAGCACGCCTGAGAAGCACCTTGGGATGTTTTATTACGTTAAAGGCGCGATATAAATGCAAGTTGTTGCTACTGTTGAGGAGGAATCCCCACAAATTCTGAGGAGCGAGACTATAAGGGGCTTTGGAGATGGGACAGTAGGGAGCCTGGCCCCATGTCAGAGTACGTGTTAATCACTTTCTCCCGCATTTGCTTCTCATCGTATTCTCTCATTCACTAACTGACCACAAACCATATGCTGAAGAACTTTACCATGCCACTCCTTCTATGGGAAGTCACACAAGAAGGCTTTTCATAAAAGTGGAAAAGGTCATCCTTGGCACCACTTTCTCAAGGGCAACTAGGGACGGGCAGCCTTGCCAGCGATGCCCACATCCCAAGAATGAATAATAATTTTTTTAAAAGGATAATCATCTTTATACTCTGATGTTGATGGAAACAGAAGATAAATGAATCCTGAGTTGTTGTTGATGGGGATGTTCAAAGTCATTGGGTGGATTTGATTCTTGGCCCTGTGTGCATCACTGTGGCTCCAGTTCCACTGATCAATCTACAAGGGATTAAAGTTCCTGCAGTGCCCTTAGGTCCTAATAAAGCAGAACAGAGATGAAGCAACACGCCTTCCGACCAGGCATGTTCACAGGTTGTTTATTGAGAGGGTTTCTTGGATCCAGCTGGAGTAGTTTACTCACCAACCTCACCAAAGCCCAGTCAGCATTACCGCCTCTGTCGACACAGTCAGCTACATTTCCCAATCAGTTATATGGGTGTAGCATGGGAATAAGCGATCGGAAAAAGGGATGGGGATCCACAACACTGGATTCTCAATCCCATTCCCATTAAACTGCAGCCTATGACACGGTCGACCACACCATCCTCCTATCCTCCGTTGTCCAACTCATTGCATCTGTCCTAATTTCCTTATCCGTCCATGCCCTCTGGCCTTTGATGCAGCTCCCTTACTCCTATTGCAGATGTTTTTAATTTGTCCCCCATCCAGCGCGCACTTAAATATTTTCATGTGAGAAATATATATTTGAAACCACATACTTGAGATGTCAGTCATGGCTCAGAGGGCACCTCTCTTGCCTCTGAGTCAGAAGGTTGTGGGTTCAAGTCCCACTCCAGAAACTTAAGCACATAACTCAGGCTGACACTTCAGTGCAGTAGTGAGGGAGTGCTGCACTGTCAGAGGTGCCGACTTTCGGATGAGATGTTAAACCGAGGCCCTGTCCTCATTTAGATGGATGTAAAAGATCCCACGGCACTATTTAGAAGAAGAGCAGCGGAGTTCTCCCTGGTGTCCTGGCCAACGTTTATCCCTCAACCAACATCACTAAAAACAGATTATCTGGTCATTATCACATTGCTGTTTGTGGGGCTTCGCTGTGCGCAAATTGTCTGCCGTGTTTCCTACATTACAACGTTGATCACACTTCATTGGCTGTAAAGTGCTTTGGGACATCCTTTTTGGATAAATACTAGAAGGGAAAAAATTTGCAGGGCTACGGGGAATGGAAGGGGGAATGGGACTAACTGGATTGCTCTTACCGGCACGAGCTTGATGGGCCAAATGGCCTCCTTCTGTGCTCTTTTATGATTCTATGTAAGGGAACCTAACCCAGATTGCTTGGGAGGGACACCTGGCAGATAAAACAACAGGCCAGTAGTAAAGAAAAAGAAAGAAAGACTCGCGTTTATATAGCTTCGAAAATGTGTTGTTTTCCAGTCCAAACCTTTGCTTTTGACTCCATTTATTCCAATTGTAAATCTAGGGCCGGTGTAATCACCGGTCATCCAGTGACCTCCAACCTTTACCCGTAAGCGAATGGGACAGAGCTACATGTTATGTGGCAGGGTCAAATGTTATACGGGGGGAGGTCAAAGATTATGCGTGACAGAAGTTCAAAAGTAACAAATTCCAGTTAAACCACTCCCCCCCACAGCCCATTGCAAGAGATGTTCTGTTCCCATGACGATCACAGATCATAAGGTCTGATCAATAACTCTACCAAAATTTGACATATGCTGGATAATCCAAAGTGTCCACCCACAGTGGGGCTTCGCTCGACTAACTGGTACTTTTCCACTTCAATATTTACATCATCCCCTTGGTCCTGTCCGCTTCACTGGTTATTGGCCTAGACTCTTGTTTACTAGTTTCAAAAATAAAAATATCTCACAAAAGATTTTTGGTGTAGCTGACGATGCATGTCAGGAATGCAGCTCGCTGGGATTCAATCACAAGCTGCAAAGACTGTCATTTACGAAAGGTCCATGAGTTTCTGGGGTGGAGGGAAATTGGGAATGATCAAACCCCTTGAGTTTCGAAGATTAAGCAGTGATCTAATTGAGGTTTATAAGATGGTTAAAGGAGGTGATAGGGTAGATAGAGAGAAACTATTTCCCCACTGTCTGTTTCATCATTACCTGATTTTTCATTCTCCAATTATTTGTTGCATCATTATCTGAATTATCAGCACAAGTAGCATAACCTTAAAATTAGAGCAAGGTCATTCAGGGGTGATGTCAGGAAGCACTTCTTCACACAAAGGGTAGTGGAAATCTGGAACTCTCTCTCCCCCAAAAAGCTGTTAAGGCTGGGGGTCAATTGAAAATTTCAAAACTACGATTGATAGATTTTTGTTAGGCGAGGGTATTAAGGGCTACCGAACCAAGGCGGGTAGATGGAGTTAAGATACAGATCAGCCACGATCTAATTGAATGCTCGAGGGGCTGAATGGCCTACTCCTGTTCCTGTGGTCCTAACACAAGTTGTCAATCAGGATCCCTCTGGCTATGCTCACAACCTTGGAGGCTGATCAGAAGATTGGGAGGTGCTTGTAAATTTCTGGCTGCAGCTCAGAAAAAAACAGCATGAAATGATTGCCTTTAGTTCTTTTTTTTTGATAGTTTTGGCACTGTGAAGTTAGGTGTCTAAGTGTAACAGATGTGTGTTAGATGCCCAATATATTATACCTGGCTGGAATTTAAAGGGCCGATTGTAACCCCACTCGTCTGGCGCAAGCCGAGCGTGCAGACAGTTAAATTGGCCATGGCGGCCTACCCGCTGCCTTCCCACGGGTTGGAATTTTAACCTGTTCTATTGTGCAGGTGAGTGGGACAGAGTTGGAAGGCAGTGGGGTCCTTGCTTTAAATATGCAAATCAGGCCCCAATGATGTCATCGGGGCCCGACTGCAATTTTAACCTGAGGCCTGCACGGGGAAGCTGTCATGGATCCCCCACCAGGCCAACCATGCAGCAAACAGGAGCCTGGGCCAGTAGAGGCCCGTAAAGGTGAAGAGATTTAATTATTTTATTTGGTTTCCTTGTGGGCTGGAAGGAGCAGTGGTTCTCCTCCCCTCCCGACACTCCTCCTCACCACTCGCCTGACTGCCGGGGACTGATCCATCGGCCGCCCGAAAGCCAGCTCCCGCCTGCCAGCCAGCTGGTGCTTCCTGCCAGGTTCAGGCGGGAGGCTGACGTGGGCCATGCAGGTGAGGCCCAGGAGTTAAAATCTCGCAGGCCTCAGGCTGTGCTAGGCCAGGTAGTTTCCCGTCTGCCTCAGCACCCCCCCGGAAGATACAACCTGGGCTGAAGGTCCTTCCGTCCTCTATTAGTGCTGCTCTCCCAGAACAAGGGGGCACAGTCTTAAAATTAGAACTAAGCCATTCGGGAGCGAAATCAGGAATCACTTTTTCACACAAAGTGTCGTGAAAATCTGGAATTCTCCCCAAAAGGCTGTGGATGCTGGGGGTCAATCAGAGCTTTCAAGACTGAGATGCACAGATTTTTGTTGGGTAAGGGTATCAAGGGATATCGAGCTACGCCGGGTAAATGGGGTTGAGGTAACAGATCAGCCATGATTTAATAAAATGGGGGAGCAGGCTCGAGGGGCTGAATGGCCTGCTCCCGTTCCTATGCTCCTTTACGCCACCTGCTGGGAGGTGCACGAATACAAACCGGGTAACTCACTCCCTGATTCTGCTCTCCAAACATCCTGAAGGCATAGTCGAGAGGAGGAATTCACTTTGTGGGATTGCAGCTATGAACCTGTTGCCTTGGTTCAGAGAGGAATCTGAAAGATTTGTCATTAATTTCTGTCAAGTCATTCTCTCTAAATATTTCCAGTATCTACAGGGCCCTGATTGTGGAGGTAACAGTGCGTGAGTTACAGTCCTAATAGCTTCAACTCAAAAATTACCTCTCACTTCCTCCCCCTCGATCCTCAATGTGCTGATTCTTATTTTGGGGGTGAGTTTAGGCGTTGCCCCTCTGCTTCATCACCAAAGTGGTTATCCTTCACGTGCGGGCCTCGATAGTGAATGTACATGGGCTATTTGACAGTGGGGGGCATCACAGCTGGACCCAATCCTCTCCTCACATGGCCTCCGCACCATGCACACCCTCCAGCAGGGGTCAATGGATGGACACTGGCGGTGAGAACCCGGCCCAATTTTTCCGCCATGGGCTCGGACACGGCCATTTCACACCATTGGGCACCTTTGCTTAATCCCATCATGACTTGAGAAGATCAGGTTTCGTTTTGTTAAAGCTTCGTGTCCTGAGGCAGCTTGTCGGGGTGGGGAGGGGTAGAAAGAACTGAAAGAATGAGAAAGGAAGGTGTGATTATTCCCAAATCGAGTTGTGCAATTCATCAGCACTGGGGCCGTGACTGTGCGAACTCAGGAGGATTAATTCTCTTTACACACTGGAAATGTTTGACCTTGTGCACAGTGCGTGTCGATTGCCTCAACTAGTGCCCCTCCCCCCCACACACACCTGCATCCATTGGCCAATTTCAGGAGCAGTAGAGGAGAAGATTAATTCACCCTGCTTCCCGTCTCCTCGTCCACCCGTGGGAGAGGACGGCACTCAACGTCAGCACACCTGTTTTCGATGGGTTACAGCATCAAATTGAATCACCGCTGAAACCAAATCACAGAAAGAAAAGAGGCAGAGTTCCTATACCGAAAGCAGAAGCAAGATTAACAACAACTCACCTTTATATCGCACCCTTAATGTAGAACAAAACTTCCCACAGGGACGTGAGGAGAATTGGACACTGAGCCACGGAAGGAAAGATTAGGATAAAGATTAGTATAAAACGCTAGTAAGGCCACAGCTGCAGTATTGTGAGCAGTTCTGGTCACCACATTACGGAAGGACGTAATTGCTCTGGAGAGAAGATTTACAAGAATGTTGCCAGGGCTTGAAAATTGCAGCTACGAGGAGAGATTGGATAGGCTGGGGTTGTTTTCCTTGGAGCAGAGGAGGCTGAGGGGTGACTTGATTGAGGTGTACAAAATTATGAGGGGCCCAGATAGAGTAGACAGGAAGTACCTGTTTCCCCTAGCGGAGAGTTCAAGAACTAGAGGACATAGATTTAAGCTGATTGGTGGAAGGATTAGAGGGGACATGAGGAAAAACTTTTTTACCCAGAGGGTGGTGGGTGTATGGTAGAGGCAGGGACCCTCAACTCTTTTAAAAAGTAGCTGGACCTGCACCTAAAGTGCTGTAAGCTGCAGGGCTACGGACCGGGTGCTGGGAGGTGGGATTGGAATGGGCACCTGGTTGTTCTTCGAGCCGCCGCGGACATGATGGGCCGAATGGCCCCCTTCTGTGCTGTATCTTTTCCATTGTTCTATGGTTTTATGGAGGGATTGACCAAAGAAAGAAAGACTTGCATTTATAAAGCACCTTTCATGACCTCAGGACATCCCAAAGTGCTTTACAGCTAATGAAGTACTTTTTGAAATGTAGTCACTGTTGTAATGTAGGAAACGCGGCAGCCAATTTGGGCACAGCAAGGTCCCACGAACAACAATGAGATAATAACCAGATAAACTGTTTTAATGATGTTGGTTGAGGGATAAATATTGGCCGGGACACCGGAGAGAACTCCCCTGCTCTTCTTCCAATAGTGCCATGGGACGTTGGTTTAATGTCTCATCCGAAAGATGGCACCTCCAACAGTGCAGCACTCCCTCAGTCGGCCTAGATTTTGTGCTCAAATCTCTGGAGTGGGTCTTGAACCCACAACCTACTGGCTCAGAGGTGAGAGTGTTATTAACTGATGGGTAAGGTTAAAATCGGCCCTTTCATTTCCAGCCAGGTACAATATATTGGGCATCTAACACACATCTATTACACTTTGGCATCTAACTTCACAGTGTCAAAACTATTAAAGAAAATAGAACTAAAGGCAATCATTTCATGCTGGTTCTTTCTGAGCTGCAGCCAGAAATTTACAAGCACCTCCCAATCTGCACAATTCTCTCACCAACAACAATTAGCCTCTAATTAACCTCAGGATTGACAGCAATTAGTCATTGCGGCCTTAAAGAAACAAACCATGTTTAACAGCGGTCCATTTTAGAAGTCGATGTGTCATCGTACAACAATGCGTTATTATAAAACAACATATAATCCAAATTAACTTGAACAATGCCATGGGGGTTCCCCAGAGAATATTTGAAAGGCCAGAAAGCAATAAATAGAAATTGAAGGGGCAAGAGAGGATTCAAAAATGCAAAGCACAATAGGAAGAGAAAGAGGTGGTGAGACAGAGAGGTTTTGGGAGAGAATCCCAAAGAGTGAGGCCTAGGCAGCTGAAAGGCAATGGTGGGGTGAAGGGAGGGTGCAGAGGATATCGGAGTCAGAGGAAAGGAGACTGCTAGTTGGGGTCGTAGAGCTGGGGAGGTTACTGAGATGGGAGGGGCAAGGCCGTGGAGGGATTTAAACACGAAAGAACACAAAAGTAACACAGTTTGTGTTATAGAAGTGTCCCTAATGGAGTAGTGGGGTTGAATTTCTACAGATCTTTGGGCAAAGTTACAGCAGACAATTCTAGTGGAAATTCAGCCCCAGAGTTTCTGATGCTCACACGTATTCTGGTCCAAGGCAGTCGAGTGGCTAGGCCAGCATTCCCTAAGTTTTTAAAACTGCTATTCAAGATGAATGTCTGTGGTGTTTAGATTGTCCCCATATTACAGATCTCCAGTTCCTTCTGCCTTTTGAGACCCCCCCCCATATTACAGGTCTCTAATTCCATCTGCCCTTCGAGACCCCCCCATATTACAGGTCTCGAGTTCCATCTGCCTTTCGAGACCCCCCATATTACAGGTCTCTA
Source organism: Heptranchias perlo (assembly GCF_035084215.1). NCBI lineage: Eukaryota > Metazoa > Chordata > Chondrichthyes > Hexanchiformes > Hexanchidae > Heptranchias > Heptranchias perlo. The sequence goes on from NC_090362.1 coordinate 6,970,463, forward strand.
ATTCCATCTGCCCTTCGAGACCCCCCCCATATTACAGGTCTCTCGTTCCATCTGCCTTTCGAGACCCCCATATTACAGGTCTCTAATTCCAACTGCCCTTTGAGACCCCCCATATTACAGGCCTGCAGTTCCAGCTGCCCTTCGAGACCACCCCATATTACAGGTCTCTAGTTCCGTCTGCCCTTCGAGGACCACTCCCCATATTACAGGCCTGCAGTTCCAGCTGCCCTTCGAGACCCCCCCATATTACAGGTCTCTAGTTCCATCGGCCCTTTGAGGACCACCCCCCATATTACAGGCCTGCAGTTCCAGCTGCCCTTCGAGACCCCCCCATATTACAGGTCTCTAGTTCCGTCTGCCCTTTGAGGACCACTCCCCATATTACAGGCCTGCAGTTCCAGCTGCCCTTCGAGACCCCCCCATATTACAGGCCTCCAGTTCCAGCTGCCCTTCTACCCCACACTTATATGACTCAGTGGCTTTAATGCGCCACCTGCTGTGGTACTGAAACATGAAGTTGAGGACGATCCCATGTTTGATTCCTGGCCAATCTCGGCTGTGGCTCCTGTTGGTGCCTGGGCTAGGGAGGGGAAAAATCAACCAATGTCCCCACTCCTGACCAGCAGCACCTGCTGGGAAACACCTGTCTAGGGATATCGGGTGACTCAGCCCTCGCCTGTGATGCCCCTTTCCTCATTAAGGTTGAATATCCCACTGACTCATTGCAAGGTTCAGACCTGATAAGAGAACACTTTGGCTGCATTAACTTGTAGAACTGTCTGTCCCCCAGCATGAGCCAGAGCTTCAGCACAGGGAGAGGAGAAAATACAATTAGAAGGATAGAATTTTACTGCATAGGAGGAGGCCATTCGGCCCATCACACCTATACAGGCTCTCAGAAAGAGCTGTCCACTTTGTCCCATTCCCCAGACCCTTTAAAATTCTCATTTTTCAAATATTTACACAGAATTACATGAAATGCACAGCACAGAAACAGGCCATTCGGCCCAACTGGTCTGTGCCGGTGTTTATGCTCCACACGAGCCTCCTCCCACCCCTCTTCATCTAACCCTATCAACATAACCTTCTATTCCTTTCTCCCTCATGTGTTTATCCAGCTTCCCCTTAAATGCGCTATTCATCTCAACGACTCCATGTTCTACATGCTCACCACTCTTTGGGTAAAGGAGTTTCTCCTGATTTCCCTATAGGATTTATTAAATCTTATATTCGTGGCCCATAATTTTGGTCTCCCCCACATGTGGAAACAACTTCTCTACGTCTACACTATCAAACCCTTTCATGATTTTAAAGCTCTCTATCTGGTCACCCCTTAGCCTTCTCTTTTCCAGAGAAAAGGGCCCCAGCCTGTTCAATTTCTATCCACTTCCCTTTGAAAATCTATTATGGATTCTGCTTCCACCATTGTTCCTGGTTAGGCAATCCATGTCTCAACAACCCTCTGCCTAAAAAAATCTCTCCAACCCCTGCTTTTGTCCTTTTGCTGATGATATCAAATTTATATCATCCCAACTTACCTTTTCAAAACCCCTCTATCAGATATTCCTCTTCACCATCTGCGCTCAAGTGGAAAAAGCCCTCGTATCTCAGGTCCCTCCTCGTATGGGATGAAAGACTTCAGTCATGTGGAGAAGCTGGGATTGTTCTCTTTATAGCAGAGAAGGTTATGGGGAGATTTAATAGACGTGTTCGAAATTACGAGGGGTTTTGATAGAGAAAATAAGGAGAAACTGTTTCCATTGGCAGGAGGGTCGGTAACCAGAGGACACAGATTTAAGATAATTGGCAAAAGAACCAGGGGGGAGATGAGGAAACATTTCTTTATGCAGCGAGTTGTAATGATCTGGAATCACTGCCTGAAAGGGTGATGGAAGCAGATTCAATAGTAACTCTCAAAAGGGAATTGGATGAATATTTGAAAAGGAAAAATTTGCAGGGCTATGGGGAAAGAGCAGGGAAGTGGGACTAATTGGTTAGCTCTTTCAAAGAGCTGGCACATAGCACGATGGTCCGAATGGCCTCATTCTATAATAACTAAAGCCGAGACTTTTTTATTATTCATTCGTGGGATGTGGGCATCACTGACAAGGCCAGCATTTATTGCCCATCCCTAGTTGCCCTTGAGAAGGTGGTGGTGAGCTGCCTTCTTGAACTGCTGCAGTCCGTGTGGTGACGGTTCTCCTACAGTGCTGTTAGGAAGGGAGTTCCAGGTTTTGACCCAGCGACGATGAAGGAACGGCGATATATTTCCAAGTCAGGATGGTGTGTGACTTGGAGGGGAATGTGCAGGTGGTGTTGTTCCCAAGTGCCTGCTGCCCTTGTCCTTCTGCTGGTAGAGGTCGCGGATTTGGGAGGTGCTGTCGAAGAAACCTTGGTGAGTTGCTGCAGTGCATCCTGTGGATGGTACACAGTGCGCCAATGTGGGAGGGAGTGAATATTTAGGGGTTGGATGGGGCGCCAATCAAGCAGGCTGCATTGTCCTGAATGGTGTCGAGCTTCTTGAGTGTTGTTGAAGCTGCACTTATCCAGGCAAGTGGAAAGTATTGCATTATACTCCTGACTTGTGCCTTGTAGATGGTGGAAAGGCTTTGAGGAATCTGGAGGTGAGTCACTCGCCGCAGAATACCCAGCCTCTGACCTGTTCTTGTAGCCACAGTATTTATGAGGCTGGTCCAGTTAAGTTTCTGGTCAATGGTGACCTCAGGATGTTGATGGTGGGGGATTCGGCGATGGTAATGCCGTTGAATGTCAAGGGGAGGTGGTTAGACTCTCTCTTGTTGGAGATGGTCATTGCCTGGCACTTGTCTGGCGCAAATGTTACTTGCCACTTATGAGCCCAAGTCTGGATGTTGTTCAGGTCTTGCTGCATGCGGGCAGAGACTGCTTTATTATCTGAGGGGTTGCCTATGGAACTGAACACTGTGCAATCATCAGCGAACATCCCCACTTCTGACCTTATGATGGAGGGAAGGTCATTGATGAAGCAGCTGAAGATGGTTGGGCCTAGGACACTGCCCTGAGGAACTCCTGCAACAATGTCCTGGGGCTGAGATGTTTGGCCTCGAACAACCACTACCATCTTCCTTTGTGCTAGGTATGACTCCAGCCACTGGAGAGTTTTCCCCCTGATTCCCATTGACTTCAATTTTACTAGGGCTCCTTGATGCCACACTCGGTCAAATGCTGCCTTGATGTCAAGGGAAGTCACTCTCAACTCACCTCTGGAATTCAGCTCCTTTGTCCATGTTTGGATCAAGGCTGTAATGAGGTCTGGAGCCGAGTGGTCCTGGCAGAACCCAAACTGAGCATCGGTGAGCAGGTTATTGTTAAGTAAGTGCCACTTGATAGCACTGTCGATGACACCTTCCATCACTTTGCTGAAGATTGAGAGTAGACTGATGGGACGGTAATTGGCCAGAATGTTTGTCCTGCGTTTTGTGGACAGGACATACCTGGGCAATTTTCCACTTTGTCGGGTAGATGCCAGTGCTGTAGCTGTACTGGAACAGCTTGGCTAGAGGCGCGGCTAGTTCTGAAGCACAAGTCTTCAGCACTACATCCGGGATATTGTCAGGGCCCATAGCCATTCCTGTATCCAGTGCACTCAGCCGTTTGTTGATATCACGTGGAGTGAATCGAATTGGCCGAAGACTGGCCTCTGTGATGGTGGGGATATCGGGAGGAGGCCGAGATGGATCATCCACTCGGCACTTCTGGTCGAAGATGGTTGCAAACTCTTCAGCCTTGTCTTTTGCACTCACGTGCTGGACTCTGCCATCATTGAGGATGGGGATGTTCACGGAGCCTCCTCCTCCCATCAGTTGTTTAATCGTCCACTACCATTCACAACTGGATGTGGCAGGACTGCAGAGCTTTGATCTGATCCATTCGTTGTGGAATCGCTTAGCTCTGTCTATAGCATGTTGCTTCTGCTGTTTTGCATGCATGTAGTCCTGTGTTGTAGCCTCACCAGGTTGGCACCTCATTTTTAGTCACGCCTGGTGCTGCTCCTGGCATGCTCTTCTACACTCCTCATTGAACCAGGGTTTATCCCCTGGCTTGTTGGTAATGGTTTTTTCAAAATTCTACAGATTATGGAACAGGTCCTGCAAATTGGCAGGTGGCAAATGTAACCCCACTATTTAAAAAAGGAGGGTGAGAGAAAACAGGGAACTACAGACCTGTTAGCCTAACATCAGTCGTAGGAAAAATGCTAGAATCTATTATAAAGGATGTGATAACAGAACACTTGGAAACTATCAATGGGATTAGACAAAGTCAACATGGATTTATGAAAGGGAAATTGTGTTTGACAAACCTACTGGGAGTTTTATGAGGATGTAACTGGTAGAATAGATAAGGGAGAACCAGTGGATGTGGTGTATTTGGATTTTCAGAAGGCCTTTGATAAAGTCCCACATAAGAGGTTAGTGTGCAAAATTAAAGCACATGGGATTGGGGATAATATACTGGCATGGATTGAAAATTGGTTAACAGACAGGAAACAGAGAGTAGGAATAAATGGTCTTTTTCGGGGTGGCAGGTGGTGACTAATGGGGTCATTGGGCCCCAGCTAGTCACAATATATATCAATGATTTGGATGAGGGAACCAAATGTAATATTTCCAAGTTTGCTGATGACACAAAACTAGGTGGGATTGTGAGTTGTGAGGAAGATGCAAAGAGGCTTCAAAGCGATTTAGACAAGTTGAGTGAGTGGGCAAATACATGGCAGATGCAGTATAATGTAGATAAATGTGAAGTTATCCATTTCAGAAGGAAAAACAGAGTATTATTTAAATGGTGATAGATTGGGAAATGTTGATGTACAAAGGGACCTGAGTGTCCTTGTACACCGGTCACTGAAAGCAAACATGCAGGTGCAGCAAGCAGTTAGGAAGGCAGATGGTATGTTTGCCTTCATTGCAAGAGGATTTGAGTACAGGAGCAATAATGTCTTACTGCAGTTATACAGGGCCTTGGTGAGACCACATCTGGCATATTGTATGCAGTTTTGGTCTCCTTACCTAAGAAAAGTTATACTTGCCATAAAGGGAGTGCAGCAAAGGTTCACCAGACTGATTCCTGGGATGGCAGGACTGTTGTATGAGGAGAGATTGGGTCGACTCGGCCTGTATTCACTCGAGTTTAGAAGAATGAGAGGGGATCTCATTGAAACGTCTAAAATTCTGACAGGGCTGGACCAGACTGGATGCAGGGAGAATGTTTCCCCTGGCTAGGGGGTCTAGAACGAGGGGTCACAGTCTCAGGATACGGGGTAGGACATTTAGGACTGAGATGAGGTGAAATTTCTTCACTCAGAGGGTGGTGAACCTGTGGAATTCTCTACCACAGAAGGCTGTGGAGGCCAAGTCACTGAATATATTTAAGAAGGAGCTAGATAGGTTTCTAAACACAGAAGGCATCAAGGGGTATGAGGAGAGCGGGAATATGGTATTGAGATAGAGGATCAGCTATGATCATATTGAATGGTGGAGCAGGCTCGAAGGGCTGAGTAGCCTACCCCTGCTCCTATTTTCTCTGTTTCTATGGTGGAGTAAGGGATATGCCGGGCCATGAGGTTACAGTTTGTGGTAGAATACTATAGTGCCACACAACACGTTGAATGATGTCCTCAGTGTGAAGACGGGACTTCGTCTCCACAAGGACTGTGCGGTGGTCACTCCTACCAATACTGTCATGGACAGATGTATCTGCGATAGGTGGATTGGCGAGGACGAGGTCAAGTAGGTTTTTCCCTCATGTTGGTTCATTCACCACCTGCCGTAGGCCCAGTCTGGCAACTATGTCCTTCAGGACTCGGCCAGCTCGGTCAGTAGTGGTGCTACCGAGCCACTCTTGGTGATGGATATTGAAGTCCCCCACCCAGAGTACATTCTGTGCCCTTGCTACGCTCAGTGCTTCCTCCAAGTGGTGTTCAACATGGAGGAGGACTGATTCATCAGCTGAGGGAGGGCGATAGTGAATTCCTTTTGCAGCTTCTCCATGAAATCTTTCCTAAAGTAGGGCATCGAAAACAGAATACAATATTCTGACTGCAGCCTAACCAATGATTGGTATAGATTTAGCAATACTCTTTGGCTTTGTACTTGATTCCCTTATTTATAAAATCTCAGATTTTTACAAAACTTTAAAAGTGAAATATTTAATAACATCTTATTGGCATTGTAACACTACCCTTCCAGTTTTACGCCTTTTCAGTTTTTGGAATGTCAGATATACCCAACACAAACCTATTGTAATTAGTGTCAGTCTCATTAGAACTGTCCCCATATTGTACTGCTGAAGTATTCATCAACAGCCAATAGATGGTGCCATTGCACCAGTGCGGAGGTATGCCCTGACTCCTGCTCCAGTTTAGATCTTTGCAAACTGCAGTCAAGAATTGTTTTATTACTGTTGCAGAACACAATTACAGCAAGAAGACTGGGTCTGTGCAGGTGAACTGATTACATATTAATAATAGAGAATTACATAGAATTTACAACACAGAAATAGGCCGTTCGGCCCAACTGGTTATGTTATGTTTAGCCTCCTCCCACCCTACTTCATTTAACCCAATCAGTATAACCTTCTACTCCTTTCTCTCTCATGTACTTATCTAGCTTCCCCTTAATGTTGCTTATGTTTGAAGTGCAGGAGTGAATAGAGATACTTGATGTCTTTACTGTGTTTTTCTTTGTTCTTTCTGTAATTCTCCGATAATTACCATCACATTATTGGAGCCAGTAACTCTCAACTAGCTGCAGGATGAACTGAATTACATCTAACCAGGTTCTATCTAGCGTGTCCCATGTGATGCCTCATACTTCACGATTCCCCACCCACCCGGAGCCATGGAATCTCCCGGGAGAGGCAACAAAGCAGCTAAAAACCCAGGCCAATTAGAGGAAAAAAATCTGCAAGATTCCACTCTGCCTCTGCCCCCGCCCCCCCAACTCCCCCCCAAGGCGATCGAAACTAGTCCAGGAGACCACACCCACCATGATTTACGTTATTTGCCACCTACCTTTTGTGTGTTATGATCTCCGCTCCAGCCAGAAACTGATCCAGCTCTCCTTTGAAGATTATGCAGTGAATCAGCACTCACCCCACATGCCGACAAAACTTGTTCCAAAGGTCTACTATCCTCTGGGAAAAGAAGAACTACCTAACATCCAACCTAATTCTATGCTTGTGTAACTTATAATCGTGAGCCCTGGTCCTCCCCAACCTATCTAATTGAAATAGCTTATCAGCATGGACACAATTTAGTCCCTTCAATACTTCATAGAACATGATCAAATTGCCCAAGTCTGCGTTTCTCTAAATTAGACAGATCCAGCTTTTTAAGGCTATCAAGGGATATGAAGCAAAGGCGGGTAAATGGAGTTAAGGTACAGATCAGCCATGATCTGATTGAATGGTGGAGCAGGCTCGAGGGGCTGAATGGCCTCCTCCTATTCCTATGTTCCAACCCCAGGCCGTTAGTTTCAATGCTTCCTGAGAGCTACCTCACAATGTTCTCTGCCCATCTTCGTGTAGCCATATAATTTAAGTGGATGTCTTCCCTCCTAAAGAATTTACCATGACCTGAGAATACCTTCCAATTATCAAGAATTGCAACTTCTCCCTGGTGCGCAGATCTTGGAGCCAAGAATTGAAACCGATGATTCTGCTGTTTCTCTCAAGTGATCCAGTCATAACTGGTAGAAGTAATGAGAAGACGACCCATTACAGTGTCACTGAAACACAGGTCTGCTAGCGAGAGTGGAGGGAATGGGCAAAATGATCTTCTCTCCATACATTCATATGAAACGGCTGAATAATGTAGAGTGCGATGAGGGATTTCAGTAACCGGGTGAGATGAGGGATTTCAATAACCGGGTGAGATGAGGGATTTCAATAACCGGGTGCGATGAGGGATTTCAGTAACCGGGTGAGATGAGGGATTTCAGTAACCGGGTGAGATGAGGGATTTCAATAACCGGGTGCGATGAGGGATTTCAATAACCGGGTGCGATGAGGGATTTCAATAACCGGGTGCGATGAGGGATTTCAATAACCGGGTGAGATGAGGGATTTCAATAACCGGGTGCGATGAGGGATTTCAATAACCGGGTGTGCGATGAGGGATTTCAATAACCGGGTGCGATGAGGGATTTCAGTAACCGGGTGCGATGAGGGATTTCAATAACCGGGTGCGATGAGGGATTTCAGTAACCGGGTGCGATGAGGGATTTCAGTAACTGGGTGAGATGAGGGATTTCAATAACCGGGTGAGATGAGGGATTTCAATAACCGGGTGAGATGAGGGATTTCAGTAACCGGGTGCGATGAGGGATTTCAATAACCGGGTGCGATGAGGGATTTCAGTAACCGGGTGCGATGAGGGATTTCAGTAACTGGGTGAGATGAGGGATTTCAGTAACCGGGTGTGTGATGAGGGATTTCAATAACCGGGTGTGCGATGAGGGATTTCAATAACCGGGTGCGATGAGGGATTTCAGTAACCGGGTGCGATGAGGGATTTCAGTAACTGGGTGAGATGAGGGATTTCAGTAACCGGGTGTGTGATGAGGGATTTCAATAACCGGGTGTGCGATGAGGGATTTCAATAACCGGGTGAGATGAGGGATTTCAATAACTGGGTGCGATGAGGGATTTCAGTAACCGGGTGTGCGATGAGGGATTTCAATAACCGGGTGTGCGATGAGGGATTTCAATAACCGGGTGCGATGAGGGATTTCAATAACCGGGTGTGCGATGAGGGATTTCAATAACCGGGTGAGATGAGGGATTTCAATAACTGGGTGCGATGAGGGATTTCAGTAACCGGGTGTGCGATGAGGGATTTCAATAACCGGGTGAGATGAGGGATTTCAATAACTGGGTGCGATGAGGGATTTCAATAACCGGGTGTGCGATGAGGGATTTCAATAACCGGGTGAGATGAGGGATTTCAATAACTGGGTGCGATGAGGGATTTCAGTAACCGGGTGCGATGAGGGATTTCAATAACCGGGTGCGATGAGGGATTTCAATAACCGGGTGAGATGAGGGATTTCAATAACCGGGTGCGATGAGGGATTTCAATAACCGGGTGCGATGAGGGATTTCAATAACCGGGTGAGATGAGGGATTTCAATAACCGGGTGCGATGAGGGATTTCAATAACCGGGTGCGATGAGGGATTTCAATAACCGGGTGCGATGAGGGATTTCAATAACCGGGTGCGATGAGGGATTTCAATAACCGGGTGCGATGAGGGATTTCAATAACCGGGTGCGATGAGGGATTTCACTAACCGGGTGCGATGAGGGATTTCAGTAACCGGGTGAGATGAGGGATTTCAATAACCGGGTGAGATGAGGGATTTCAATAACCGGGTGCGATGAGGGATTTCAATAACCGGGTGCGATGAGGGATTTCAATAACCGGGTGCGATGAGGGATTTCAGTAACCGGGTGAGATGAGGGATTTCAATAACCGGGTGAGATGAGGGATTTCAATAACCGGGTGTGCGATGAGGGATTTCAATAACCGGGTGAGATGAGGGATTTCAATAACCGGGTGAGATGAGGGATTTCAATAACCGGGTGTGCGATGAGGGATTTCAATAACCGGGTGAGATGAGGGATTTCAATAACCGGGTGCGATGAGGGATTTCAGTAACCGGGTGTGTGATGAGGGATTTCAATAACCGGGTGAGATGAGGGATTTCAATAACCGGGTGAGATGAGGGATTTCAATAACCGGGTGCGATGAGGGATTTCAATAACCGGGTGAGATGAGGGATTTCAGTAACCGGGTGTGTGATGAGGGATTTCAATAACCGGGTGCGATGAGGGATTTCAATAACCGGGTGAGATGAGGGATTTCAATAACCGGGTGCGATGAGGGATTTCAATAACCGGGTGAGATGAGGGATTTCAGTAACCGGGTGTGTGATGAGGGATTTCAATAACCGGGTGAGATGAGGGATTTCAGTAACCGGGTGTGTGATGAGGGATTTCAATAACCGGGTGTGCGATGAGGGATTTCAGTAACCGGGTGCGATGAGGGATTTCAATAACCGGGTGCGATGAGGGATTTCAATAACCGGGTGTGCGATGAGGGATTTCAGTAACTGGGTGAGATGAGGGATTTCAATAACCGGGTGCGATGAGGGATTTCAGTAACCGGGTGTGCGATGAGGGATTTCAGTAACTGGGTGAGATGAGGGATTTCAGTAACCGGGTGCGATGAGGGATTTCAATAACCGGGTGTGTGATGAGGGATTTCAATAACCGGGTGCGATGAGGGATTTCAATAACTGGGTGCGATGAGGGATTTCAGTAACCGGGTGTGTGATGAGGGATTTCAATAACCGGGTGAGATGAGGGATTTCAATAACCGGGTGTGTGATGAGGGATTTCAATAACCGGGTGTGTGATGAGGGATTTCAATAACTGGGTGCGATGAGGGATTTCAATAACCGGGTGTGTGATGAGGGATTTCAATAACCGGGTGCGATGAGGGATTTCAATAACCGGGTGCGATGAGGGATTTCAATAACCGGGTGTGCGATGAGGGATTTCAATAACTGGGTGCGATGAGGGATTTCAATAACCGGGTGCGATGAGGGATTTCAATAACCGGGTGCGATGAGGGATTTCAGTAACCGGGTGAGATGAGGGATTTTAATAACCGGGTGAGATGAGGGATTTCAATAACCGGGTGCGATGAGGGATTTCAATAACTGGGTGCGATGAGGGATTTCAGTAACCGGGTGAGATGAGGGATTTCAATAACCGGGTGTGAGATGAGGGATTTCAATAACCGGGTGAGATGAGGGATTTCAATAACCGGGTGAGATGAGGGATTTCAATAACCGGGTGTGATGAGGGATTTCTGTGATATGGCCGTTTTGCCTAATTTCTTGTTTGGAAAGCTTCCCCCATGACTATTAAGTAATTCGGGTGTGTCATGGGTACAAGTTACATTAATCCTGTTGAAAGGAGTAGGGTCGATGGGTGAATGAACTTTTCTCTTCCCACTTTGTTGGACTTGCCTTGGGCTGTATCCTTCAGGACCAGATATAAAGTTTAAATCCCTATTCCTGTTAATTCGAAGATCTCTTAAGTTGGAGTCATTAACAGTGTTCTGATGTGGGATTTACCTACCCATGAGGCACAGCACTAAAAGCAGGACTTTCCAAAACACCAGGCCCACAAGATTCTAGAGGACAAACCAGTGAATAAATATATTAAGAGTAAACAGTGCCTGGGCATCGAGGGCTGGATTGCCAGGGTTCAGGGATCACAACGTGGACACCGTTGGTCTATATTGTAGATCAGCTCAATGTATCTTATTATAGTTAAGAGGCACCTTATGTTACACTTATGTTACTACAGGTGTTCTCAAGGCCTGGTTCTAGGCTTTAATTCAGCAATGATATGGCGATGCCGATGATGGACTGGGGTTGACAATTGTAAACAATTTTACAACACCAAGTTATAGTCCAGCAATTTTATTTTAAATTCACAAGCTTTCGGAGGCTACCTCCTTCCTCAGGTGAACGATGTGGAAACCGTTCACCTGAGGAAGGAGGTAGCCTCCGAAAGCTTGTGAATTTAAAATAAAATTGCTGGACTATAACTTGTTGTTGTAAAATTGTTTACAATTAATTCAGCAAGACTGAGACAATTTGAACAGAACCAGTGAAACACAGAAACACAGAAACAGACACTAGTTTGGTCAACATCTACGTAGGCTTCAGATCACAGCTAGAAAACATTCAAAAAGAAAACTTAGGACAGGATCTGTTAGAAAATATGGGGTACATTTTCAACTTGCCGCCTGGCTGTAAAACTGACGATGCTACTCAGCTGCCCGTTATAGAAACCTCCCGATTCTCACTTCCATTGAAATCGTTGGGCAGCCACTCCGAAACGTCAGTCTTACAACCGGGGGGGGGGGCGGTAGGTTGAAAGTCTACCGCTCTGATTCACAGTTTTAGCAGATCAGGACACCAGCAGCTTCAACCCACTCACAGGGCAAACACGACAGAAGCCAGCTTCTCGTCCCAATCTCAGCTTGTAGGTGGCATGGATAGTAGCCTAGAACTCAAAACGTCCCCACCTGCTCAGATGAGGCGGTGCACAGCCAGCCAGGTCACATCTGTAAGGCTCTAGTTGTCATTAGAGTAACGAAGGATGAACTTGCATTTTTCGGCACCTTTCACGACCTCAGGACGTCCCAAAGCGACTCACAGCCAATGCAGTACTTTCTTGTTTGAAGTGTAGTCACTGTTGTAACGTAGGGAAACATGGCCGCCAATGTGTCTGGTTTATAGCTGGTGAGATGGGCTGTGCATTTCAGATACGTTAATAATACAGGTGTTCCCAAGCCCTGGCTCCAGCCTCTAATGCAATGGGATTGAGACGACTTAAATAGAACCAGTGAAACACGGGAACCAATACTGATTTAGCTAGCACCTGTGTAAGCACAGCAAGATCCCTCAAACAGCAATGAGATAAATGACCAGATATTATATTTTTGGTGGTGTTTGTTGAGGGATAAATGTTAGCAGGACATCAGCCTGCTCTTGCTCCCCTGGAATCTTTTACATAAACCTCAGTTTTACATCTCATCCAAAAGACGGCACCTCCGACATTGCAGCACTCCCTCAGCACAGCGCTGGAGTGCCAGCACAGGTTACTTGCTTAAGTCCATGAAGTGGGGCTTGAACCCAGGATCTTCTGACTCAGAGGAGAGAGGGCTACCATACTGAGCCCATGACACTTTATGTCGCAGAGGGAGTTGCTGGAAGTTATGAAACTATAATTACGATGAATTTTACTGACATTTGCAAAATATTATCAGTCTGTGCAGCAGGCCCCGTAGTGAGAGTCTGTTGTTCCTCCAAAATGCACCTGAATCAATCCTCAGTATTGCAATATCAGCTCTGTAAACATTCACTGATCCTCAGATAATTTAGCAGAAGAAAGAGACCACACCAGAGGGATTGTGATTGTCTCATAAAAAGATTTATTACTTTTTTTTGCCTAAATGCACAAGGCAAGGTACAGTACTGTATAAAAAAGAACTCCTTAATATACACTTTACATGAGATACACCAGTAAGAGCTTTCATTTTACTTATCCAACGCAGCAACAAAAATAATATGTTGTAAACGTCTACACTTCAAGTACCGGTGAGGCTCCGTCAGTCCGACGCACAGCTACATTCACGGGGGGTGGGGGGTGGGGGAGGTATCAGGGTCAGGAAACTATACAACAGTACAGGACAAGTGAAGTACAAGAACAACTGGCCTTCCCCTCTGTGGTGACTGGTGAAGGCCAGGGAGAATGGGTCAGTGTATCACAGCGATTCATGAAGGATGGGCACAAATCTAAACCGGCAGCAGCAAGTCCCTAGTAAACGGGGAACCGTCTCTCTGCTCGAACACAAACTCTGTATCTATACTGACCCAGGGACTCACCACGGCAGTGAGCATCCCGCTGATTTGAACCTGCACATTGGACTGAGTGAATGTCTGGTTGAAATACCTCTCCTCCTTTGGGTCTGTTATACCTTAAAGAGGATGGGTTAGAATCACCATGTTATTAACTGAGCTGCCCCAATGTGAGTAGTGTAAACATTATCTTTAGTACCCAGAGCGACAACTCTGGGTATTGATGCCGACAGACCACTGCTCCAATCAGTGTTGGTACCTGCAGTAACCTGGAACAGCTTCACTCCAGTTCCTGATGTAAATGGGGCTGGAGAATACAGGCAGCCTGACACTAGATAGGAACAGATAAAACCCTGCAGGGCTCTTTCAACCTGACTGGAGGTCGAGTCTGTGCCGTGTCATTAACTGTTCATGGAAAGGAATTCAAAGAAGGGTTTTCGATGCATTTGGTTCCATTTCCAAAATCCCAAATAATAAACACACCATTCAGGGAATCAGAGTCTGTAACTGTACGTCAGTGTCCCCTTTCGTACTGAAAAGCTTGAAGGCCTGTTTACGGAAGCAGACCCAGGAATGAGGGGTCGGCTGGTCGTGGTAGAATCACCGGATTCCCAGCCAGACAACCCAAGTTTGAATCCCTCAACGCAGTCACCGCCCAGACCAGTGGAGTGACAGCAGGTCTTATCCAGGCCCCACAGTCCGAACAGTGCAAGGCAGCGACCATCGAAGGTGGAGTGGGGTGGGAGACAAAGCTCAGTTGGATCACTGGACTCTTCTGACCAAGGGTCATCGACCTGAAACGTTAACTCTGTTTCTTTCTCCATAGATGCTGCCTCACTTGCTGAGTGTTTCCAGCATTTTCTGTTTTTATTTCAGATTTCCAGCATCAGCAGTATTTTGCTTTTGACTCAGCTGGATTACTCCCATCCTTCCGATAGGTACTGGCTTATGGCTGTGGAGAATCGCAGCGTTTGGACTGTCCAAACCCCACCCCCCAGCTGAGAGAGGCAGCCCAGCAGCAACAGGGAGCAGGAGAGTGTTTTAGAAAAGTGTGTGTGGAGATTGGAGATGTATGGAAACAGCAGCCTGGGCGGTGGATATGTTCAGGTACTGGTCTATCCCAATCTCACTGCCCCGCGTGTCCTCTCTCAATCCCACTCAATGCAAGACACAAATTTAGTTTGTGCCACCCCCTACCCCGTCCTAATTGGAGCTGCACCTCAATCCCCCGCCTCTCCCTGACCGGGAGACAGCAACTCAGCCACACACAGCGGCCCGGTTAACATTATGTACCGATCCCTCACAGACCCCGGCGGCCGATTCCAGTTTAGCGGAGATGCCGCTGTCCATCTGCTCTTCATTCCGCAGCATTGGGGGGGGGAGGGAGGGGATTTCCCAAATGATTGCTTCCGATTTTGTTTCAATCGAAGGCCCAGTGGAGAATTTGTCGAACCAGAGGGACACATTTCGTCAATGGCAGTGCATGTTTCCCCCCGCCTCATTGTTTATTTGTAAACAGCAAATACTGAAATATTGAGCAGCGGTGTAGAGATTCGGCTGCTCCCTCCTCACGGCTGCACGTTTATGTCGGTATTTCCGGCTGACAGCCAAGTGCACCAGAATGTGGGGGAAAGAGGGTGGCGATGGTGGGTTGGCAGAAACAGCGCTTAATTTCAGCACAGTTGCAGTGACTTGACAACAGGCTCTCTCCTTATAACTGGGATCGGGAATTCAGTGCAATGAGGGTGAACATAATGCACTGGGTATTTTTGCACAGTGAGATTGACGAGGGCGCAGTTAGGCACAGTAGAGTTATTTGTAATGGGAAGCAGTTGGGGCTTATTGGGATTCTACCTCTATCAAAACTATGCATTTCAAAGGGGCCCACTAACATCGTAGAATTCACCAGTACCTAACAGCAGTGTTCAAGAAGGTAAACGATCACAGAATTAGGATTTTGAAACAATTTCACCAACAAAAAAAAAACTCTGGAAACCAGATTCTGGGACTTTTTTTCTTTTTTAAAAAAAACATTTTACAATAGTTTCTCTGTACAGTATTTACAGCAAATGGCACCCGCCAGCAGTGATGGGGTTCTGCACACAAGAGGGCGGGTACAATACACACTGCTGGAGACGGAAGGGCGAGAACTCTATGTGGAGATAGATGGCGAGAGGGGTGCCTCAAAGGGCCCTGAAACAAATGGCCGAAAGAATGCATAAAATTGATGACACGAATACAGCAAAGTGAGAGGGAGAAATATCTAGAACCCATCCATTAACAGTAAAAACAAGCTGCTCTTGATTTACAGCGTGACACAATATTTTTCAACCTTTGTTGACCATTCTAACTTTCTATTACAAGGTGATGAAGTAAATTGAGTTACCATGTCCCTTATGGGCACCCAGCTCGGTACCAGGCAGAGTCGAATATGCCCTGACTCATTTCCACTGAGGAAGTCCAAACCACGCCACGCGTGGGCTGGGCACATCATGAAGCCAAACTCACTGCCGACACTTTGTCAGTCCGGCGAAAAACCTGGAAAGTTCACCGGCATTTTAGCATCAACTTCAACCCCCACAGTTTAACTCTCTGTTAGGAATCCAGAATTAAAGGGTTACCCACTCCTCATAGCCAAAGCTGCCCCAAGGTGACAGTGTCAGGGTTCCAGTGCAAGATGCAACGAGGGGAGGGGTGCAGTCTGTCACATGAATGCAGTACTGATGGGTGGTCATTGCTTTCTCGAGCACAGGGTTCGAACACCAGAAAGTGGCGCACGGTGATTAAAGACCGTCCAGCCACACTTCAATGATAACGCACGGCATTGTGCCAAATAAATTATAGTACTGATCATGCCGTGCTGGAGTTATCACTCACCCCATCAGCGTTGCTCATGAAATCTCTCGAATAATTTATCCCATATGTTTTTGTGGAAGGGGCAGTACTTTTTAAACATTAATTCGGAGCAAACTGTATCTTACAGTTTGAAAACTGCTCACTCCAAAAGCCACGCAGTAATTACATACTCTTGAGAATTCGGACACTAGTCCATTCAGGCACCCGAATACTGGATACAAGGTGTTGAAGTAGAGAAAATGTTGGTGCAGTAATGATGAACTGCCCCTAGGTGTCTCTGGCATGCTCTGCAAAGAAGGCGGGATGCTGTATTTACTAAAATGGTGACATCTAGTGGTGGAATATTAGTATATTGCAATGACAGCTGGTCCCCTTTGGACGAGTTACTTGATGGCTAATTGGACCATTGGCCAGCCACTGGAGTTAGATACTTGGCTCAATCTGAAACTGCTCACATTCCCATCAGTTCCAGTGATAGAGAGGGGAGGTGTTACAAGACAACCACAGTCCAAACAGAACAAACACCTCACAGAATCCATTACCATCCAAAGAAGGTAAAGGGGGGGGGGGGCATGGGAATTGAATGGGAGCGAGATACAGGCTATAATCTAATCAAGGAGGTCAAATGATTTATATACAGAATATCTGAAAACTGGGAGGGAGCTACCTGCTTTAAATCTAGTTGACGGGCTCATGTAAGAAAGTGTAAAGTAAAACAAAGTGGCTTACAGCTGTTGTCTGAATCCTAAATGTAGAGTAACAGCCCTGACATCATTCGCTGGTACTGTTCCTGATTTATAAAAGATACTATTTACATTTCTCAAGAGGGAGGGGTGCTAATTCTCCCTCTTGTGCTGCATCAAGCATGTCCTTGATACCCAAGGGCATGTATACAAGAGGGCCAATGGTCCCTGATGGCATCGCTAGACCTGTGACTGAGTAATAAGAAGGCAAGATCTGCACTCTGTTACACTAACACTTAATAAAAAGTTTCCAAAAAGAGAAACAACACAAAGGGTTGAAAATGACAGGCCATCTTTAAGTGCCTTCTGTCTGGGGTCAGACTGAACTTTTAACATGATCAAAATGACCTCAATGCTGGGGTTATCCATCCATATTCTGGGCCATACCCCAGTGCGCTTAGATCTTTGAGACAGAAACTAATCTGTGCTCTACCTGGCCCTGGGTGAGTGGAGATACTAGAACTCTTTTACTGCCTTTATATTGCATCAGCCTGAGACCTGTTCTAGCCAACAGCCTCTATTTATACTGCCCGATACCAGCTGCTATTCTCCTGTCCCCGTAGATATTCAAGAATGGGTTATGCCTATGTCGGATTAAGCACAGGCAATTGGTTCCTCTCTGCCTGGCTGATAAATGTTTAGGGAGCGGAACTGGGTGGCGTAATGTGTTATAGACACTGGCCTTTCACCTCTGGGAGCGTGGACTGATGGCTGAAAATCTCCTCAGCCTGCGTTGTAGGGATCCGATGTGAAATGAGTTTGGTCGGTCTCAATCCAGTCCCTAGTTGGGCAGGGGCCGACAGCTCAAAACTGATCATAATTCGGCAATGGCACTACAAGATCACAGGAGGCTGATGTGGGAAATGGGGAAAAGAAATCCCATTCTGGTGCAGTCGGGACTGCTCTGCCCGAGAGGTTGTGGCAGAGTGGAGAAGCTTTGCTTCTCGTCTGGCTGTGGGATACTTGGTGCCACCACAGGGTGCCTGAAATGGGAAGATTTCCACTCCCCGGCACTAACTTCCCTCACTTTGAGGAGCACAAGATAAAAGGTTAAAAAATAAATTAATGCCTTAGAGAGCTTGAGCTGCAGTGTCTGCACTGCCTACACATTTGAATCAACTCCAAGCAGACTTTAAAAATGCCCAGAAGGTCCAAGGGACCCCAGAACACTTTTCAAACCTAGTTTATACTCCAGTGTAGTGTCAAACCTAACCGGGATCTGTGCCCTCATTGGGAGTCAGCCAGCAGCAGTGCTCGAGGTTTAGTAGAAACACTCTTACTTGACTTGTGCTGTACTAGATAGAAGGCGAGGTGAGGCATTTGTGCTTCTGCACCTCATTCTCCAATAGACACTGACCCATGCTGGACTAGGCGTGGGCTGGAGGTGGGAGGGTAGGGGCACAGGGGCCAAGGCTCCCAGGCTACTTTCTCAGTTAAAAACTGTACAGGGAGGCGTGAAGGTGGGTTAAGAGCGCCAATATTCCCAGATGTTTTTCTCTGTTCATACAAAAACAACTTTCACAATTCATTCAGGATGTCAGCAAAACTGCTTCATTTACAAGTTAGCCACTTCCAATCCAATCCAGGCCAGGTCATCAAAGAGTGTGCAAGGGAATGAGTCAGAATTACGCTAGTACAGTCCAGCTTTACAATGCCCTTCAACCCTTATGAAGCAGTGAACTCAACAACAGCATCGATACAGTCAATCTTGAAAACTCCTTTCATTGAGGGGGTGGGGCGGATAAGGGTGTATTCTACAATATATCTACACAGTGAGAAAGGCAGGCTGTAGACTTTCCTGCTCATAGCCACCAAGACACATATATAATAGGTATCAGGCCTCCATTACAAACGTCAGAGTCCTACAGGAGAAACATTACAATAGCCTGCCTGACTTCACGGCAGGAACCAGGAACACCATTGAACTGATGTCTAAGAAAATGCAGAGCGTCCTCACGTGATCCAGTCACATGACTTTCAATGAAGTGATCGCACCCTCTCACTCCCTAAAAGAGAAAATAAAACAGTATGAGAAACAAGGCAGGTTTTTCTCAAAATCTGGAACGATGGATTAATGGTGCAAGGTTTCAGTTTTTTTTAAAAATTGTCCTTGAGTTGTGGCCATCTTTATTGCCCATCCCTAGTTTCCCTGGGAGCATTAGGCTGTTGTCAGATGTAGTCCAGACCAGATAGGAGTAGCTGATTCACTTCCCTGAGGGGCATTAGTGAACCAGTTGGATTTCTACAACAATCCGCAGCTTTCCTAGTTATTTTTCTGGCGCCAGCTCGCAAATTACTGGGTGTAATGAACTCAATCTCACAGCTTGCTGTGGTAGGATTTGAACATACGACCTCCGGGTTGATGGTCCACCACCGCACCTGATTAACGGTCTCTCCCCACACAATCACCACTGCCTTCCTGTCTGCATGCTAACCTCCGTCAGCCAAAAGAGCATGACCTTTGGGCCATAAAGCTCTCCACATCCACTGCCAATAATATTCTGTAAGGGCCATCGAGAGGCATGCCCCGCACCCCCATCTGATTAGTCTTCCCTCTGGACACAGAGACTGCACTGTCGCAACCAACTCCATTTAGTTCCCAATCGACAAACTGGAACTTTGAGAGTAGCTACAGTCAAGGCTGGGATTCAGACCAGAATCATCAGATTGGGAGTTGAGTGCTCTACACTATGAACGGGCCACTATCAGCAGCTCCGAGCAGCCAGCTCAAGAACTCACTAGTAAGGTCTGTATCAAGACCTGTTCTCTCAGCTACAGCTGATGTAGTTCAGGGAGACAATTGAGGGTATGGATCGCACCAAAGTAAAATAATTTGAAAAAAAAGTTTTAAAATGGGTTAAATTGCAGATTTTAACAGGAACTAAGGTTACGGAATTCTATAACTTGATTGCCATCAGCTGTGGCTCAGTGGGTAGCACTCTCACCTCTGAGTCAGAAGGTCGTGGTTTCAAGCCCCACTCCAGAGACTTGAGCACAAAATTCCAGGGCGACACTCCAGTGCCAGTACTGAGGGAGTGCAGCACTGTCAGAGGTGCCATCTTTCGGATGAGACTTTAAACCGAGTCCCCGTCTGTGCTCTCAGGTGGATGTAAATGATCCCGTGGCACTATTTAAAGATCGGGGAGTTCTCCCCAGTGTCCTGTCCAACATTTAGCAATCATTAAAACAGATTATTTGGTCATTACCGCATTGCTATTTGTGGGATCTTGCTGTGCGCAAATTGGCTGCAACATTTCCTACATTACAACAGTGACTACACTTCAAAAGTACTTCATTGGCCGTAAAGCGCTTTGGGAGGTCCTGAGGTCGTGAAAGGTGCTTTATAACTGCTAGTCTTTCTTTTCTTTCAATACAATGCTGTGTAAAAGGTAGGTGTCACTATTCACCATCTACCTCCAGGGCAAGCCCACAGCTTTCACACTCTCAACCTCCCTGCAAGCGATGTGAAATAGGATCTCCTCTTACAGGGAAGCCAAAGGTAAAATGTAGGTCATAAGAAATGTAGGTTAGTCCCCATTTTCCCACTCTCTGGCCGCCTTCTGTATTGCCCCTGGTGATGAGGGTGATCAGCTAAATTCTACAATTCTCCATGACAACAGTGACCGCACTTCAAAAGTAATCCATTGGTTTGCGAAGCACCTTGGGACTCCCAGAGAGTGTGATAAGTTTGCTTCCTTCCATGAATGTTACCCTGCGATTGGACAGAAGGAAGGCTGCACATGACTGTGTTGAGATTAGGAAAACACCACTTTTTTGTGTTTCACACCTTAAACCACCGATTTCCTGCTGGGGTGGGAGGTGGGGGGGTGGGTGAGCGCTAACGACCATGCTACGAGACCACTAAACATGCAAAGGGGAAAAAAATAGCATAAGAAAAGATTTTTCTCACCATTCTCACCTTCTGGGTGGTGGGAACAGGTTGGACACAGAGGCCTGTGCTGCAGCCTGTTGGCTTGCAACAATGGCTGGAGAGGAGAGACCTGGCAAAGTGGAGAGAATCACTGGATTACGAGAGAGAGACAACAATCGAATCAACGGGCAGGAAACGACCAGCTGGTCCATCAAGCCTGCCCCACACCATAATGAATAAACATTTCTTCCCTCCAACCCCCAACCCCCACCCACCCACCCCCTGCGGCCATGTAATCTCCTGGGGGAGGCAAAAAAAAACAGGGACAGTAAGGGAAAAAAATACTCTGGAAAATTCCTCTCCCACCTCCTCAGGTGATCAATACCAGTCCAGGAGATCACATGGACCAAGTGTTATCAAGGATCTAGGGAAATATATGTTACACTGCTCTCCCAATTACATGGTGTCTCAACACATAGTCTACATATACTGTGCGTGGCACACAGATGTTTAACGCCCATCACTTTCTGTAATTCACCTCTATCCTGATAGGTACTTCACCTGAGCCACACATCCGATCTAGGTTTTAACATGTGACGGTGGAATGGCCGGCAGCCAAGCCCAACAGAGAGTTGAGGGGAAGGAAGAGGCCAGCTTAGTGGACAGTAGGCAGGAGCATGCAGCAGAGAATCAAGTCAGCAGAAAAGTAGCTATGATGGACCAACACTTTTGGTCAGCAATTGAGCAGGACTGGCTGGGAACGTGAGCAATGGTACTGGATAATGGTTCCAGCAATGGCACCACCCCATGTATACTACGGATTTCAATGAAGGAAAGTTTGTTTATTTAGAGCTGTGAGTCAACTGTGTGGCAATGACTGGGATCATGAGTTACTGTAAGAGTGGAACGAATGATTGTTTTTTTTAAATAGAATTCCATATAATTTCCCATTCATTTCTATTTTATAAAATCCCCATGGGCCAAATCATTCCATTCACTCCCACTCTACAAAGTCCCAGTGGAGCAAACTACAAATTGATATCCAGCACTTTTGAACAGATTATACTACTTCGTTCAGGGACTTCACCTCAAGGAAATGATGACTTGTAATATACATCACAAACCCAGCATTCTTGTCTGCAGCTTGGCTGGAGTGAAGGAGAGATGAAGTAGCTATTGTCATTCACTCTCACTCCATGGACTTTCAGCTCTGGGGCAACATTTTCCATGTACTCGTGACTTAGAATTACTACACTCCATTGACTAATTCTAAATATAACAATTTCACATTAGATGTTACTGTCTCTCCTTTTTAGTCCTACCTGTTGCATATGAGAGGTCATATTGCCCTGGAAGCAATGGATACCCCACCCCGAGGTGGTGATGTGAGGCAATCTGTCGCTGGGATGGTGAAGACCGGGGTCGGTCCTTATCGATCTCTCGCTCTCCTCGTTCTCTTTCATGAGGAGGCTTCTCACTCGTCTATATTTAAAAGAGAAAATGAACACGTTAATACCATACACATCATGGCCAAGTGTCAGCTTGGCTCAGTTAGTAGCACTCTTGCCCGAGAGTCAGAAGGCTTTAAGCCCCACCCCAGGACTTGAATAAATAATCTAAGCTGTTTGTTCAGTGCAGTACTGAGGAAGTGCAGCACTGTCGGAGGTCGTGTCTTTTGAATGAGGTGTTAAATTGAGGTCCTGTCTGCCTGTCTGTGTGGGCACTATATGGCGTTATTTGAAGAAGAGCAGAGAGCTTGCTTGGGGTCCTGGCCGATATTCCTCCCTCAACCAAAAACAGGTTAAGTGATGATTCATCTCAGTTGCTGCTTGTGGAATCTTGCTATGTGCAAACTGCTGCTGCACTTGCCGAGATAAAAACAAAGTAGCATGCTTCATGAAGTCATCAATCGGTTATGAAGGGCATTGGGCTATCCCGAGGACACGATAAGGCATTAAATAAATGGAAGTTCTTTCTTTCTTCTCTGGAGGGTAATTGTGTGCCCCTTGCCAGCTACCTACAAACAGTGCACATTAGGCGAGGGTGGGCAGCACCAATAATCACCCAGATATAGAACAGCCAACATAACGTGCTGGTGCTTTCGCAAAAAGCAAAGATAGGTAAATATCTAATGCACGGATTACAAATTACAATGTATCAAACACTTGTACAGCACCAAATCACTTTTAATGTATATTTAAAATTATATTTTTCAGACGATTTTCATCTTCATCAAGTGAGGGATACCAGTGCCAGGGAATGGGCCCCTCTCAGCTCAGGTGTAGTACGGCCAGGTGTACCTCGGGTTCTGACTCAATTATGTGCTTCAACCCCAGCCTCATAAGAGCAACCACCAGTATATCACTTCCATTTCCCAGGCCAGCTGAATGATTGTCAATTTAGTACCAAACTGCAGACAGTTTTAGTACTGTGGACCTACAGAGCAGGTTGACAAGGCCCAAACACATTTCATTTTGAATCATTACACCTGGCAGACTGGAGATTTTCCCATCGGTCTGGGTGAGTGCGACACCCATCCACTTTTGAACTGGATAGTACTTTTTTTTTGAGGGTGGCAACTTAAAGATTTTCATAATCTAAAACTGCAAATGTCCATCCTATCATCGCTACCTTTAAAAAACACTGTGGTCAGTTTTCATACTCATTGGATAGACAGGATTTTAAAAAATATAACAAAATGTCCTGCCTTCCATCTAGTTTTGGATAAGGTAAAAGTTGGCCATCCTTGTCTTAGTTGGATTCAAACCTCAGGTTCCAGAAGTGTGCGAGTCCACTTTAAGTATAAGTTGAGTAAAATTTTAAAAATAGTTCATGTTGCTCTAATTTAGGATTTAGTAGAGCCATAATAGTGCTGAACACAAAGGCTTAAAAGTACGTAGCAGTCTGAGGCAACCCTGCAGCTCAGTCGGGTTTCCAGACTGATCGCTGCTCGGTTTTGTATTTTCCATGTTACAGCACATACTCCCACGTCAGGTGGAGCAAAGCCTCTGCCCTGGCACTAGCCAAACACTGTGCCTTTCTCAGACCTAGTGCGACATCTGCAGTTCCAACCAGCTAGCCTTGTAGTCTCACGGTACGAGAGCTGAATTAGTGACAATTTGAGAGTGGTGGCAAGGGTGAGATTTTGGCAGTTTTACCAATTGTACTTTTTTTAAAAAAAAGCAACAACTCCAGCCAAAAAAAATGTGTACGTTTTATAATCAGCAGATTACCCATCTTGTTCCTTCTATCAGTGCTAACATTTTGGAAGCCAATGACATAAGTGGAGCACGACTGTGGACTCCTGTTGAACTTCACCCCTTTACCAGGCAGCCTGTATTACAGAGGCAGGAATGACAGGTTTACAATCATGCCTGGTCGCCCCCATATGACCTACAGCAAGACGTGACCAGTCACATTAGGAAACTGGTTGAATATAAAAATGAAAAGAAAAATCAGTATTTAGTTTACATTTACAGATTACGATGCCGCCAACAGCAGTGAAAATACTCCGATGAAGCATCCAGAATTTATTGTTTAATTGAGAAACCTATGTGAAGGATCAAAGTGTAGGACACCATGAAGGTTGAATAGAGTTGAAGAAATAATTACTAGATGGCACCAAGCTTGTTTTTCAAAGCCTTAGGATTGCAGGAAGAATGAAACATGGAAAGGGTAGGGACTTCCATAGGTGCTACCAACGAACGACTGATGAGCAGAAGACTATGCAATAAGCCTAAATTTCAACACGGTGAAAATGTAGGGTGGAGGAAGAGGGTTTAAGGCAGCTTATTTGGAGCTTAGGAGGAATCAGAGGGGGTAAAAAATCAGATCATAGCAGTAGGGAGTGACAAGAAAGGTTGTGACAGAGAGAGAAGTTGGAGGCTAGAGATGAGAGTAGGGTCATCTATCAGATTTTCTTGTATCTTGTCCAGGAGCATGAGAGGGGTGTTAGAAAAGTCTTGTCAGACTTGCGAGAAGTATTGGACAGACTTGCGCTTTATAGGCAATGAAGAGTTGCTGGGAGGAAAAGTGCTGGGCACAAAAGCTTCTTGGAGGCAGTTTTAGAAATGGAGGAGACGTGGGAGAAGCATTTGGGATAGTGAAGGACTCATGGAGGAGCCATCAAGGTTAAGAGGTGGCTGCTGTTGGTGGACTTGGGATATAAAGAAACTGTTTGTGAAGAATTGAAAGGGTCAAGATTTTTATTGCCTATTAAGAGCAGAGAGGATATCAAGATGTTGAGATTCAGCCACTGCACCATGAAAGGAATGAAGGCTGTATGCACTGAGAATGCAATCTGAAGAAAGTTGATGAGTGTAGAGTGGAATCAACAGCAAAGGAGTGGATCAAATTGGATGAGTGAAGATCATTGATTACGGATAAGGAACACAGTGAGAAAGAGCACAGAACCCAGGGGAGCCCAGAGTTGGTGGTAAAGGAATCAGAGGAGTATAGATTAAGAATTATCAAAATTAGATACAGTAGTTATTAATAGAACTGATTGTGGTATCTTATATAGAAGTGCACAGTGCCAGATCTAGTCAAAGGTTTGGAGAATGGTGTGGTTTCTGCGCTGAATCAGGATGGAAACATCTCAACTGGTGGAGAAAGTGGATCTGAATGACGGGCTAATTTGACTGAGCTGTTCTTACTGGTATTACATGGGCTGCTGTTTTCTCTATAGACAGAGGTGATCTTTCTGCTGGTGCAGGCCCTGCTTACTTACTGTTGGTGACCTGCTCTTGTACTGACTGGCATGCTGCTGCAGGATATCTAGGGCCATGGATTCGGAGCTTGGTTTGCTGCCCATACCAGGACTCCCATGGACTCGATCGCTGTCCTCATGCCCCGGAACCTTACTCGCGTACGGTGAGAAAGAGAATCCCGAGGACAGGTACGACCCTGAAAAGCAGAAGATGATCCAAATCAATCGGAAAAAAGCACCAACTCATTCCCTAACCATATGGGTACAGTCACCAGATCTGGTGAGATGGGCATAAAAGCGAGAGTCTTGGCTACAGCCAATATCTCATGACTGCCAACCTGAACCAGTCAGACTTCATCAAGCAAGACACTTCTTATTCTAACTATCAGTACCCTTTAGACACAAATAACTATTATAACTCCTTCCTTTTGGGAGGGAGGAGTTTACTGATTATTTTGAATTTTTTTTTTAAAAACAGTGAGCTCTCTACAATACATCTGGCTTTATTCAGATCATGTGATGCAAGTAGTGATGACAATGGGGTATTGCTGCATCCAGATGCTCTGGAAAATAGTCCAGCCAGAAAACAATGCACTCACTGTGCAGGAGTTACTTCTTTCAGGTGTGGCGCCTCTTCTCGGAGTACTGCTCACAGTGCACTCTTAAACACCCCCCACCACCCCAACTCTCTGGCAGGGAATACAGGAAGACACACTAATCTAACGGGTCTCTCTCATCAACCTTAGCTGCAAGGGTGGTGAGCCTCTAAATCTGTCTCACTCTATAACTTCTCCTTTGCTTGAAAGTGCTCTACAGTGATGAGATGACGACTCTCCTGGAACTGCCTGGTTTCTGCTCTGCACCACCACACAGTGATGCAGCTGAAGTTAGGAGCTCAGCAAATTGTAATTGTGCATCCCACTGTGCTGTGGTGTACCATGTTGGGTCTCCACATGCAATAACATGACACTGTGCCTCAGGCAGATTAAGATACCATCTACAAAGCCTACTAAAAACATTCAGTCCAAGTAAGTCATTTCTGCACCAACCCTTTTTGATCAAACACTGGTTTCCTAAGAATGGGACAAGAGGTACGGTAGTGTAGTGGTCATGTTAATGGACTAGTAATCCAGAGGCCTGGAATAATAAGGTGAGTTAACCAGAGAATGCGAGTTCAAATCCTACCATGGCCGTTTTGAGAATTTGAACTCAGTTTAAAAAAAAATCTGGAAATAAAAAAAAAACCTGACATCAGTAAAACTGGCCAGTTGAATTGTTGTAAAAACAACTGGTTCATTAATGTCCTTTAGGGAAGGAAGGAAACCTGCTGCCCTTACCTGGCCTTGCCTATATGTGACTCCAATCCCACAACAACATGATTGACTTTTATAATTGCCCTCTAATGTCAGCTGTATCAAACCACTACAGCGGTTCAAGAAGAGTGCCCACCACCACCTTCTCAGAACATCTAGGGATGGGCAATAAATAGCAGCCTTGTCAGCGATGCCCACATCCCAAGAATGAGTAAGAATAAAAAGAGCATCTAAATGGATGCTTACCTTCAGAATCTAAGATCTACCAATGGTTCTCATTCAACTTTTATCAACCATTACGGTACTCATTCATGAAATGGCTCTTACTGTCCACAGTTCCCCATTCACTTCAACATTATCGAAAGACAATTGCTAGCTGCACTAATGGTTTGCTATTGTTTAAGTAAGTGGTGGTGTTTGGATCAATTATTGGCTAGATTTTAATAATCTGTTGTTGGCTTGGTGATTCACCCAGATATTCAACAGCAACAAATGAACTTATGCTTTTACCTGGATAATTCTGCATCATCATTGGCGTCACCCCTCGAAATCCCGGGTGGGCAGATTCGTAAGGCTTACCATAAGGGTAGCCATGGACGTATGGCATGTAAGATGGGTGCTGAACCATCGGGGAGGACATAGGAATGTGAAGTCCTGATCTGGGATCTTTCCCAACAGATCGGCACTCTTCCAATGACGTTGAACGGGATTCCAAGCACATGGTGTCTTTACTTTCCTCTTTAACTGCTATCTCTTTGCTTCTTATTCGAGACGAACTTTCTTCTTTAAATTTCCGGTCCCGTTCTGCTTCTTTCCATCTTTCCTCTTCTGCTTTCTGCTGCTCCGAGAACTTGTTTGGATAGACGTAAGACCACAGCCTGCTTTCAGTTTCCTGCAAAATACAATCCCAAGTGACTCATTTCTGTCCAACCAACGCAATCAGACATAAATAATGAGACCCTGTCCGACGCTGTCCAGGACCGAGTCAAACCACATAAAGAAAACAGGTATGAAATTCCTTAGATATATCGCCATTTACAGCACGAATTGGAGAAATGAGAATTTGTTTCATCTTCCCTTTAAACTCAAAGCACAACTTCACAAAGTCCCAGACTAACCACAAAGTGAGAGCTTTGTCATCAGCACATGAGCTGCTTAAGGGGCTAACCCAAGTCTGTAGCTAAGCACGGAGGATTCTGAGCTGGACGACTGTACAGGGTGGCAGTTTGTTTTCTTCAACCTGGCCAGAGGTCGCTCTCTAAATTAAGAAAAACATGGCTGCCTGGGGCAAGTGGATGATTTATTGGTGCTGTGTCACAGTTCATCCCCGTGATCCTCTACAGAGTGAGTTCCCTATCTCAGCCATGCCACAGAGTAAGATACTGAGAAAAGGAAGAATCATCTTGGCCACTACTGACAAAGGACGAAGGGGAGGCGAGGGGGGGGGGGGGCTGAATTTCTTTGGCTGTTCTGCCAGACTCCTGCCATAACTCCGATGGCGGTCTGGCTCGGAAAAAATCTGGGGCCTGGGTATACTGGGTCCTGACCATTGTTGGAAACTCCTGCTTGACCGTCTAAGGCACAGAGCCTCCAATTGCCAGTAACACAGAGGGTGTGGGGACGGCCCTCATGAGACCCAGCGTGGTGAGATGAAGTGTACCGACCTCCAGAAGGGCAGATGTGGGCCACATGAGGAGCTGGT
Organism: Heptranchias perlo; assembly: GCF_035084215.1. Taxonomy (NCBI): domain Eukaryota; kingdom Metazoa; phylum Chordata; class Chondrichthyes; order Hexanchiformes; family Hexanchidae; genus Heptranchias; species Heptranchias perlo. The sequence continues at coordinate 6,999,136 of NC_090362.1, forward strand.
CCAGACGAAGGAAACAGCTGAAAAAGGGCAAGATTCTTTTTTTAAAAAATGTATGGATTGGCCCCTTATACAGGTGGCCGAGGGGGATAAGTGTAAGGGAGGGGAATGCATGGGGTCTCGGGAGGGGAGGAGCTCCTGCAAGCCCCCTCCACTTCCCCATAGCAACCAGGTACTGCAGTTTCTGATGACAGGCAGCAGGCGGGGACCCCGATCTGTGCTGGCAGTGGCATGTGCTCGCCGGCCCCATTGAAAACAAGGTCTCTGCCTAATGACCCAAACCCCCCCACCACCAACACAAAACTCCAACTGGGACAGTGCCATGGGGCATCTGCAAGCACGATTCTGGTTCAGCGACTAGGATCTCGGCCCACGCATTTCCAAGGCCAGACAACCTTGTGTCCCCTCCTCCCCGATAATTGATACAGCAGACTAGGAGTTGCAGAGAAATTTACAATTCAAATCACTCTGTGTAGGGGGAGGAGGAGGAGCTGTGTGGGAAGTAAAATCAGGTTCAAAATAGGAATTTAATGTCAATGTGGAATTTCAGGAAAACTATGGACAGCTCACATTTTCACTTTGAAAGCAGCACTTTGGGAAAAGAATGAATCCATCCTGCTCTGTGGGATAACAACTTCACAAAGTAGCCTAATTGGCGTTAGAAATCGCAGCACAGGCAGACATATTTCAGCTTGTGATGGAGAAAGGCTGTTCTCATCTGTTCTGGTGCATTGTCCAGAACTAAACAGAGCCTAAATAATATGGAGGCACTGCAATACATTGTCAAATAATAAATATAATCTGTTCCATAGCTGCTTCTCATTCAATGAACCTAGTTGGAAAAAGACACACTGCACTTCCAGATTGCACACAGTTCCTGAGATGCATCCTGAGGGGACCGATTCACCGGGCGGTTAAGAAGGTGTCCCTCTGAGCATAGAAAATCTTAACACGGATTTTCCTGGGCTCACAGGAATTACTGTGGTATCCCTGAGGCAAATGGTTTGGAAGGAATTTTTCCAGACCCCTGTAGGAAGTCAAGCCACTTTCATGAGTTAGACATAATGGGAGAGGAAGGGGACGAGTGCATTGTGTATACAGTAACATGCAAGTCAGGGTGTGCTGAAAGGCAGTTTCAAGAGGTTGTTTCAGACTATCTAAATTCCGAATGCAGCTCAGCCATTCTTTATTATTTCTACTCCCAAGCCTTGTAATGTTTTTTGATATCAGTCATTACAATGTCTAGCAAAACCTGATTCTTACACTTTTCTATCAGAAGCTGCCTGTTAGCACAGAATTCAAAAAAAGATTGTGTTCATTTCCAAACAGGCTTTCAGGTTTTATGCGGAATGATTCTTTGCTTTTCTCACTACATTTCTCTCCTCCTCTTTAAACCCACCTCCCCCCTACACCATTCCCATTGAGGGAGCAGATAGGGATTCTGTTCCCAGGCCTCTACATTGCTCTAATCAGAGTGCTGGGTGAAAATGATGTGTGTTAACTTGCCCGCTGATGTTTCTTCCCTCTCTGTAGGGTAGATACCTCCCATCTGCTATTTGTAGCTCCTCCTTCCTGGGCCTCAGCCAGCAACCGGCTACTTAATTTTATCAGTGCCTCTACAATCTAGCAGCCAACGCCATGGAGCAACCTGTCGGCACCACTATAGTTTCTTTCTCTGTCTCACCAGTTTTTAACCGCATTGCTCCTGAAAGGGTTAACTCCTGGTTGGAAAACAGTTCTAGGGTGAATAGTCACTCTACAGATCCTTGCCCAGCTGGCCACTATTTATAATCTGAGCCCTATCTGTGAGTATTGGCTATTCGACCATGGGCTAAACCACAGCCAGGCCCGCCCTCTGCCCGATGCCCCGCTATTCAAATCAGCTCAGGCTGGGGGTCAAACCCGCGATCGACCCAATCTATACGGCCTAGCGTTTGCAGGAGCTCCCACTGTAAGGAGAGACTCAACTTTGTTAAACACAGGAAAAAACTCAGTGTTAAAATTACAATTTTATTACCTAAACCAGGAGAAAATTGTGTTCATTATAAATCACTCAACATACCTATAATTTTTTTAAGCTAACGTATACATTTAAAAGCACGGTTTTCAATAATAAACATCAAGTCTAACATCACTACCTTGTGGTGCCTCAGACAACATTTATTGGAAAGAGACTCCATTCAGTTGATGTGTGGTGATATTTTTTGACGAAGGATTAAATTTGTAGCATAACCACTGCACAATTATTGGAACTTAAAATGCAATGGATTACTAAATATAACACCGCTCTATTTATTACACAAGTCACACACTATTCCAGGTGTAACACAGTGGATTATTGGGAATAACAATGCTCTAATCATTCACTATCTCAAAATGTTAAATCACAAACTGGATTCCACTGCATCAGAGCAGGGGATAGGCTTTGGAAGATGTAGGAGAGGGTTATTTATGTGTGAACTATTGAAATGCAGCACGGTGTAATTATGTCAAATTTGCATTTAAAGCCAACACAACTAACCTGAATTTCCCATAGTGATGTAGAGAGTCACCATCTCCACATGCACTATAAAAGGGATTTCTCAATGTGCTTGAGTTGAGATAAAGACACTCAACAGGGAACCAGAGAATGCAGAACTAATTTATCAAATTCCTACTCTCTAATGGAATAAATTCCATCCTCCACTGCTCCCCAGTTAGTACGGAATATACCACATATTTACATAAACATGTGTAAAATCTATTTGGCGTCTGTGCTATCCCTGCCTTGAGTATTTCCAGGTGTCCTGTTTTCAGCTCCCCTGTGAGTTTCCATTGTACTATTTGATTCAATTTTGTGGCCTCCAACTGTGTAATTTCAAATACGTATAATGCTGATATTTGATTTCATTGTAGGTGGATTGTCAGTTACCGGCCCTAAATGGAGCATTGATGCTTCTTTTGTACAAACACTTCTACACCGCACTGAAGACATGAATAAAGTAAAAATTCAATTCATTACGTAGAATCTCCAATGCACCAAGAAACCCAACACTGATAACACACATAGCTCTTAAGTGCGTGTTGAAAAGAGTGCTTCTCACCACACAGAGGATTTTATGTAACTAATACAGAATATGTTTTAGGATTTCCCGAATGGGCTACTGAGAGCGGCCTCTCACCTCTCTCCAGGAATGAATTAGCTGGCATCTTGAAAATCCCCTTAGTGATGAAGAATTAAAGTCACTGCCGTGTCTCGGCACAAGATGTAATGAACTGCAGTACTGAGTAAATGAGCTAGGATCAGGTTCTATCTCTGTAGTTTGCTATAAATACAAAAAAAGATAGATTACACACCACAGGTGTAGCAGCCAGGATTCTGCAAACCAAGATTGTCTGTATACAATATGGCTATTCTCTAGACTTTAATAACTCATGGAGAAGTTATTACATTGAGGTCTTTTCCCTTTAAGAGCACTCTAGCATCACATGTCTGTGCTATATAGTGCTTCCTACATAGTGAACCTCATTTACTTTTCACAGACCCTGCCCAGAGGGTGAGGGCTGGTTGAAAGAGATACTTCACTAAAATATGCACATGCATTTAGTGCGTCAAGAGGGAATTACGCACTGCATGTGCTTATAGTGAGCAAGCTCAAGGGCCAGTAAATTGGGAAAAGGCACTGAGGGTAAGGTGCCGCAAGACAGACTTGTGCAAAAAAGCAGCTAAGGCCCCAGCTAATTGTGATCACAGGCAGCAGGTCAGTTTGAGTAGAACAGCACCACCAGGAGTCTGAAGTCTGATTGCTGCTTTTTCTTCCACTCCTACCTCCCCCCCTCCCATATCAAATTAGGAAAAAATTGTCAATTCAATTTGGAAGGACTTGAAGAATTAAAATCATTGCCTTGTCTTGGCACAGGACGTAATGAACTGCATCGGAGCGTACTTCAGTGGGTAGCTCTCTTGCCCCTGTCAGAAGGTTGTGGGTTCAAGTCCCACTCCAAGGGCTTGAACACATAATCTAGGCTGACACTTTGTTAGAGGTGCCATCTTTCGGATGAGATCTTAAACCAAGGCCCCGTCTGCCCTCTCAGGTGGACGTAAAACATACCACGGCACTATTGTGAGGAGCAGGAGATTTCTCGCGGTGCCCTGGCCAATATTTATCCCTCTAACATCACCAACATCACTAAAACAGATTATGTGGTCATTATCACACTGCTAATTGTGGGATCTTGCTGTGTGCTAATTGGCTGCCACATTTCCTACATTACAACAGTGACTACACTTCAAAAAGTACTTCATTGGCTGGAAAGCACTTTGGGACATCCTGAGGTCGTGAAAGGCGCTATATAAATGCTCTCTCTTTCTTTAAAGGGTGAGGGAGTTAGAAATTCTATACTAAAGTCACTCTCACACAGGATTACCTCTGTTCATGCGCATATCCTACAGACTAAGGCAGAGACTGGGCAGCAAGAGCAAACTGGGAGCAAAGAGGAAACTCCAGATCAGAACTGAATCATTGCTCCAATAGAGATTGCCAAGAAAATTGGCAAGCGGAGAATTTTACCTTAGAATTAGACTATTATACCAACTGGGAGCACAGGAACAGGATGAGGCCATTCAGCCCCTCGAGTCTCCTCCTCCATTCAATTAGATCATGGCTGATCTGTACCTGAACTCCATTTATCCACCGTAGCTCCATATCCATTGATACCCTTACCTAACTAAAATAATACCTTCTACATTTGTTTCCTCTATGTGTTATCTATCATCCTGAGTCAGGCTGCAAAGGGCAATATGGCCCTACTAAGCAGTAGGTGTTCATTTGAGACCAAACCAAGCAAACAGTGCCAGATAATTGTGTGAGGATCACTCCACATTCTTATAGAATCATTGAAATTAGACCATAGAAAAAGGCCTTTTAGCCCATTGTGCAGGTGCTATACTCTCTAATACCATTTCCCTGCCCTTTCCCCAAATCCTTTCATATTCTTCCTTTTCAAAATACCTATCCAGTTCCATTTCAATGTTCAAGTCTCTGTTTTAATAGCCACCTGTGGTAAAGTATTCCACATCCTACTGACCCTTCCATGTGAAAATATGTTGCCATGTTTAAACACCCATTGGCATTGGGTGTTTAAACATGATAAAATGTTTATTCCTGGTGCCATCTATGTAAGGGCACAGTACCCTTTTAATAACAATGGGACCTGGGTGCTTTTCAGAATGAAGGGCTGAACGAAAAAGGAATCACAGCATCCTGTGCCAGAAGGAATTCCAATTCTATTTGCGGAAGGAATTTTAAGCGAGGTCTCAAGTACAGTCCATTGTGGACTCAATGAGGTAAGGCCAAACTCTACCACACCATCCAGGTCGGAGACTTCAATTGACAAGAAAGCAAGGGGGAAAATTAGTTTGGATGGTTTCATGGAGGTCAAGTTCACATCCCATGGAGGAGTGAGGAACCTGAACACACGTCGGATCATCTAGACTTGCTTCGGCAAAATGATTTTAAGACAGAAATATCCACCCTGATAACTGCAGGTTTCAGCTAATTCTCCTGAGCGTGCTGGAAGACCTGGGGTAAATGGTAATGGATGGCACCCCTCTTGTAAAAAAAAAACTTTTCCTTTCCTCTCCAAATAAACAAACGCCTGGAGTACAGGTGCTACTCATCTTCCAAGTTGCCATTCTTCATGTGCAAGCCTCAACAGAGAACATCAGCAGATTATTCGATTGTGGGGACATCACAGCTGAGCTGATCCTGTCCACACTTTCAATCTAGAGATATAGACGGTAATCAGGAGCAGAAAACTTTCTCCTCTCTAGCGCCGGGACACTGGGCCAATTGTAGTGTCTCTGCTGCCACCTGACATCAGTCAAATCCCCACAGACGGAGGATCAAACTAGTGACCTTCCTATTGTTTAGCTTTACTTGACAGTGGCAGTGGACTTAGAGAGAGATATACGGGGATCTCTAAGGTCTCCTCCTCTGTCAACAAAGCCAGAGGGTAGGTCTGCTCCATTTTGTGTTATACACCATCAGAATGGTGAGCTGACGAGATGCCATGAGCCTCTGGTGGGCCTCAAGGAATAAGTGTCTCCTGCTCATCGCTTCAGACAGCAAGGATCTCCTCGTCTTAGACAAACTTTTTTTTTAATGAAAGATACTTAGTCTCAGAACCAAGGTTTGAGACCACCTGTGAGCTATCAGAATTCTCCTGCCAATCTATTCTGATCTTCTGAAGAACCAGGGGATCTGAGGAAAGGGCAAAACGTGCAACGCCTCCTCTCTAGGAAATGGTAAAGCCCATTCAGAATTCTGACCCTGTTCCTGCTTCATGTGATGAAGCTTTAGTTATTGTCTACCATGGAAGATGAAACTCATTGAAAACAGACCTTTCTCAAGGGGGTTTACCAATGCTCCTGAGTACATCTGCCAGAATATTCTCCTTTCATCTCGATACTGAGCTAAGAAGAGCTGCTGGGACCTCCACCAGTGGCAGATCTGCCTTTATACAGGAACGGTGATCTAGCCTCAACTCTACTTCCTAATTTAACTTGACAACCATCGTAACACTTATGCAGACAGGGCAGCTTATCCATCACAGGACATAAAAGTTTTCGCCAGAGCTCTTAGCTGTAGCCTATCTTATTTCGCTGTCTGTCCCTTTGGTCCAACCCAACCCTAAGTAAACACTTCACAGCCAATCAGCAATCCTTATTATTGATAGAGTGGGCAGCAGCGACATAATCCGATGCCTACCAAGGCACTGTTTCTGTACTTTCTCGCTCCAAGCTTGGCAGACAAAAACCACAGTCTTTGGCTTCACTAATGCATTTTCCTGGTGCAGGCGGATCTTTCCCAATGCAAATGAAAATGGGAAGATAAGTATATGGGACAACTTGTCATAATATGCAGACAAGGCATCCTGATGCTGCAGCGGCAGTCGTCTATGCCTCACTTTATCAGTTGTGACAAGAGTCACGGCCATCCACGATTGGCAAAGTCTTCTTGTAACTTCAGGTAAACCTAAGACTGGGACTTGGCACAGGGAAAGTCCAGAAAACTTCTATGATTCTATAGGCAATTGGGACTAGCTTAGTGGTATAAACTGGGCGACATGGACATGTTGGGCCGAAGGGCCTGTTTCCCTGTTGTAAACTTCTATGATTCTATGATTCTAAAACCACTAATTCTAGTATCATTTAATAAAGATATATTGTCCAAGGTTTTTTTTCCCTCCACAAAATGGAAAGACCACAAATTCAAAGCTGTGCCAGACTACAGACAAAAAATAGGCTAAGATTGGGTAATCTATAAGTCAACTGTGGGGTAACAGTGCTCCTAGAAGATTGTTAGGTTAAAAACTTAGGATAAAAGCTTCCCTTTGTGTTCTAAAGAACAAACATTCCAAAGCAACCCCCTCCATCCCAATTTTCTGCCTCCCTCTCCTGAAAGTGGCATCAGGTTACAGCTTGACGATGCCAGTTAACCTTCCTATAACCATTTCACCCAAGTAGTCCTTTTTCATACATGCGCCTAGACCATTAGGGTCAGCGGGTGACCCAGTGGAGCTTTACAGCTTCGCCCAGTCCTGTTCTCGCCTGACATCCACATACTCATTAACTGAGGTCACTGGCTAATGGTCAGGAGTGGGAACCCTGGCTGATTGCTTTCCCCTTCCTATATCGTGCCTCCGCCATGTCATATCTGAGATCAGTTAGTTAACCAATTAGTCTGATCTGTATTTCTAAGTATGTCACTGAGAACTGGACGAACAGAAGAATTTTTTTTTAAAAGATTAGAGTTCTACCATTGTAGCGTAAGGAATTCAAAAGCATGACTACAACTTCTAAAGTGAAGCTGAGAGGCTCAACTCATATTAAAATCATATTTAAAACTTGTGCATTTCCTGTCCACAGTTGCCTTGTTGTCACAATTTTTGGTCACATTTTAACATTGAAAATGCCTACGTAATCATTTATAATGGGAATTCCGCATTTAAATAGGTCTTGGTGATGCTGTAGTTGCAGAATGGGGCCAACAGATGCATTGTAGCTCATGACACATCATGGACAATGCCATATGAGGCTTCTTCTTTGTAGTAACTCAAGTTAAAATCTCATACAAGTTCTTTAACTCGAGTCAATATGGATGAACATGTGAGACCGCCCCTGTGTATTTCAATCCTGATCCCCAATGAAGGGACTTGAAGGTGTTAGCCAAAGCAGTAGCATAATGGCATCATTAATAAGGGAGCAGACACTTAGGATTATGTAACCATTCTGTAGCATATACTTCTCCTTGGAAGCTCAGGGGGAATTGCAGCTGTGCACACTCTCAAAATCTGGAGATGTTAAGCTGATGCCCAAAGTAATGTTAACTTTTTGAAACGTATTTGCTTCGTATCTGTTTTCAATTTTGTAAAAGTAGTTGTAGTGTTTCTGTTCAACTGACTGAATATGTGGAGCTCCCAGTGAAAAATATATTTTATGGGCATTGTTCATGCCTGAACACTGGAGTTACAGTTTCCAGCTGCACTTCATGCAGTTACTTTTGAGTACATTCTCTAAAGGGCAGCCCAGTAAGTCTTCAATATTTTTATGTACGGATAACAGTAATTTTTCTCTTCTTTCCCCCCCTCCCAATAAAGCCAGTGACTCGTGCGTTCTACACAGTGAGTTGGTATCAGGACTGAGCTCAATCCTGTCCGTGACAGCCAACTCGGACTCATTTTATCTCTCCCCAGCTCAAGGACAGAGAGGTTAATTGTTAGCCCCTCAATCACTGTCCAGATGAGATTCACCTGACTCGACAAAGACCAAAGATAGTGTGTGGAATCTTGGTGGTCTGAACAATTCGAGCCTAGATTTACCAATTGGAGGTATTTTAATGGGAAACATTTTTTTTAAAAAAGTGTTCTTCAAAGCAGACTGAATTTTCCAAGTCCAATTTGAAACTCTATCATTCAGCCTCATGGCCTCCACAGTCACACACATGGTCTCCAGCATCTGAAGATGTAATAAGATATTGAAGAGTGAGAGGAACCTAACTTTTTCAAATAAACCTATTAAAATTTGATTTTCAGATCACATGCATGCTGACTTCAAAAAGACACCCCTGAATGAACTGGGATTGCAAAAAGATGGATTAAAGTTTTCAAAATGGAAGCCAATTACTCCGCATCATGGTGATATAAAACAATCACCATACAAGATCAAACGTACTAGCACACATGGCTTTTCTCCCACTTCCCAACTCCAATATTCAAACCTTAACTGGAATTAATAAATTACAATTGAATTTTAAGTTCATCAGTGTCATAGCTCAGTTCGCAGCACTATCCCCTCAGAGTCAGAAGGTTGTGGGTTCAAGCCTCACTCCACTTCAGTGCAGTGTTGAGGAGATGCCGCACTGTCGGAGGTGCCGTCTTTCGGACAAGACATTAAACCGAGGCCTCATCTGCTTGTTGAGGTGAACATGAAAGAACCCATGGCACCTTTTGAAAAGAGCAGGGGGGTTTTCTCGGCACTCTGACCGACATTTATCTCCCAGTCAACGCCAATAAAAATAGATTAAAACTGGTCATTTATCCCGTATGCTGTGTGTGGGATCTTGCTGTGTGAAAATTGTTTGTCAGATTTGCCTACAAATTAAGAGTGGCTGTACATCAAAAAGTAAATCACTGGCTGTGAAACATTTTGGGACATCCTGAGGATGTGAAAGGCACTTTATAAATTCAAGCTCTTTCTTTACTTTTGTGTCACTTCAATTTGTTTATTTATACTGTACTGTTTATAGCACCCATCACTATTGCCTGGGCTTCAATCATGGTAATACCACTGTGCTGTAACCAGGTTAGGTCAACATACAGCTGAATTAATATTTTTGGTTAAAAGTTGCATCTGGTTAGTACAGAAGAACCTGTAAACCTTCAGGTACCAGAGCTTGGTTCTTACCTGTCTGTACCATTGCGTGGGATCCATTCCAGAGTGTTTGCTCGACTCCAGACCTGGTTTTGTTTCACACAACTCCCTCCCAAGGTGGCTCCCCTCAGTCAATTTCATCTTTAGTCCCTCGGCTTGCTGGGACTGCAACTTGGAGGCTTCATCTGCTTTTGCCATTATGGCATATTTCATGGAGTCTGTTGAGTCCTTGAGCTTGTTGGGCACCGGTTTTGCGAGGTCGGTCAAGCTGGGGGCTTTTGACAGAGTGGCTGAGGCAGGAGACTTCTGCTTCCACTCCTCCCGGTCTCTATCTTTAATGCCGAGCTCTTGCTTCTTGTCAGTGTCATTTGTGCCGTGTTTCCCACGGTTATGTTCTTGCCTCTGCTTGTGTTGTTCCTCACACATTTTCTCATATTGCTGCCTGTATGCTGGATTTGTACTCATCATGTGACTGTGGTACCCCTGATCACTGTACCCATATTGGGGCATATACGCATACTGACCGTAATAGAGAGGCTGCATGTACATTTGGGACCTTTGCTGGATCACCGAAGGATGGTGGCCTGCACTGCCCATTTCACTCTTTTTATCGTCTGTACTTTCAACTTTGACCCTCACCTCCACACCCTCCTCATCTATCTCCTTCTTTATTTTGACCGAATGACCAACTGCTCCCGAGCCGCTACTGGTACCTCCAGGGCTCGAGTGGGCGTAGTTCGGAGAGTAGTAGGTGTCATAACCCTGATAGTAAGGAGAGTGGGTTTCCTTATTTAAAGGTGGCTGAGTTCTTGAAGTGGATGAGGAGGAGGAGGAGGAGGAAGAGGAAAATAACGCTTTCTTGGCACTATCCTTAGCCATTTGGTCTGGAGATGATGTTTTGACTTTAGCGCCATCTCCCTTTCCCTCTCCATCTTCTCCTGCATCAGAAATATCAGAATATGCTGGACTATTGGTCTTCACCGAGGAGCTGTCTGCCCCATTCTGCGTCACCACGTGCAAGGGTGTTATAGGTGTGACCAAGCCGGTGCCTTCCAATCTGCTGGCAGTGCCTATGGACGGGCTTGGCGCATTGTCGGTAAAGCTGTAGATTTTGTCCGCTTCAGCTTTGATACTTGCCAAGCGACTCTCATGCGACTCAGAAGAACCATTCAAGAGGCCCTCACCCTTGGGCACAGAATCAGCAGCGGAATCTCGGAAAGGGCTTTTGCCATCCTCAGGCTTTCCCCCTTTGCCCAGTGGCTTGGGACTCGCAGCCTCTTTGGCGTCCTTCTTCTTTTTCTCTTTTTTCTTCTTCTCTTTTAAGGGCGTGAGGGCTGGGTTCACTGTAGACGGCTCCCCCATAACAGTAGGCTTGGGTTGAATGGGTTTGAGTGGGGGACTCTTGGGCATTGCTTGGACAACAGTGGTAGCCAGACCAGGAGCAGGCCCTGGGCCAGATGCCGTAAAAGTGGCAGTGGCAGTGGGGAAACTATATATCTGTGCTGGCATGGCAGGGACGATGGGCCTGGCTGATTTTGCTTTGAGAGGAAGCTTCTCTGATTTTGAATTACTTGACTTCTTGGCTTTATCCTTTTCCAAGACTGGTTTCTTTTCACTCGAATCATCTCCATCGTTGCCTGTATCATCACTTGGGCTGGCGACTGGAGGTCCTTCTTCTGAACAGTCAACATTATACATCCCACCAGACTCAGCATCAGGCTCTGAAGGGGCTTTCTTTTTACCAGAGTTCTTCCCGGCACCTAGCTTTGCAGCAGAGGAAGGGCTATGGGCCTCCATGCTGCCTTCCCTCCTCCCTTTTGGTGTAGCAGATCGAGCTGGGGAAATGGAGCCCTTTGACTGACAGAATGTGTGGGAGCTGGAAGAACCATTGCAGCTACTAGAATCCTGACTCAGCGATGGATGCTGGGTGCAATCCTCACCATCGGAGTTCTTCTCCTCGCTGTCAATGTCTCCCTCAAGCTTACCATCGCTGTCTGTGTGTGCATGGGCCTGGTGGTACCGAAGGCCATTAATGTGCTTGTATTTCTTGTTGCAGTTGGGGTGCGGACAATCAATGAGGACAGGTGATGGACAGTTATGCTCAGGCATAGAAGGCTCAGATTTCACCCCAATGACTGGGGTCGGAGTCGGGGTCCCAGTTCCACGAGAGTTTGAACGCATCCTTTTCCCACCTTTTGAGTCCTCAGAACTAGAGGTTAAATCCAAGTCTGGGGCGGGTTTGTTTTTCCGTTTGTTTCCTGCTGAAGGACTTGCCTTCACATCTTCCACTGTGTTTGTTGGGGTGCGTCTGTCAGAAGAGTTCTGGCTCCCCCGACGCCCCTTGCTACTCGTACATGCCCGAGTTTTGTTCACAACCTTGCTGTCTGGAACAACGCTGGTCTCGATCACTGGAGTGTTTGTGTTTGGGCGCACTCGTTTCCCCCTCCCTCGATTGTTTCCTCTCATCTCAAGATCACTTGTCGGCGATTCACAAAACCTGGAAAATGTAAAGAAAAGAAGTCAACCACTGCAGTGAACTGAACAAGGCAGGATGCTGTAGGGTTTCTCACTAAAAGACGTTCGTACCTGAATTTAATGGGTAATTAAAGAGATAGAGTACCTAGCAAAGGGCAACCCTACCTACCAAACCCAATTTGTCCTAAAGAAAATGAAGATATTATAGGGGCTGTAGCAATAACAAGCTCAACAACAGATTCCACCGATCAAGATATTGAGTACACGTGGTAGGGATTGTACTGAGCCATGGAGTGGATATGGATAGACAGTGAATTGCAGTTCCTAATCCCAATGGTAATTTACTAATCTCAGCCATAGCATCATGAGGAAGAAATAAGTGAAGACCCACATGAAGGGTAAAGAAAAAACTATTGGAGAAGGTGTCATCCAAGGTTTTTAGATATTTTCTAATGGCCAATCATAGAGTGGGGCTTGTGCCAGGCTGGGGCATTGAGGAATGAAGTCAGAAAGAGATACATTTAATTAAAAAAAACTCTTCCCTTTTCCTTTAAAAGTGATACTTTCTCCCATTCCTGATCCATCCCATGCACCAACTGTGGCCAGGTGACCTATTTCCAGGCCTCCCAATGTGCAAGAGCAACCCATGGGAATCATCATCTGTCGCTACGTGGAAGCATCTGGCTTCCGCGCGGCACTGCCCCACAGCGAAGAGGGTAAGATTACTTGGAATAAAGGATCTCTGATGTCAAGTCATGTCCCACCACTCTTTGGTGCTCTGATATGTTACGCTCTCGCGCCAACTCAAAACTCTTCAATGTTCAAATGATTTCAGAGTTAACTGTCTCACAATAGGCAAAACTAACTAATTCATGAGATTCACAAGTTAGAAAAGGAATTAACAGGATTAAAGATCAAAATTAGATATTGAAAAGGACAAGTGCATTGATATCCACTGTTCCTAAACTCAATTGGAGCAGTCTGGGGAAGGGTAACTCCAATTTCAAAGATTATGTTCGCTTGCTACTTATTGACGGATATAGTCCACGCCTCTTCATTCAAAGTTTCTTATTTCAAGTATCTGATAATGCAAAAAAACGTTAGTACTAAATTTTGACTTTCCTCTGATTTGTTGCTTAATTCAAATTACAGGATAATTCAAAAAAAATTTAAGCACGGAAAACATTTTTGAAATATTAGGAGTAAAATGTCAGAGGTATGAAAATGTTGAGCTGTCTTTGCTTAAAAGGGTGGTCACAAGAGCAATGAGAAACCTGGAAATGAGCAAAGCTGCCAATACAAATGGTAACAAAACTTTCACACACAGAGTGATCAACCTGTAGAATGAACTTCAGGATAACAGAGGCGGAACTGTGGCATTTAAAGGAACAGTCGGATGGTATGCTGACGAGAATGTAGGTTCCTTCTGAATGGCTAAGCTAAAATAGCTTCCCTCATCCACATCTATCCTGTGATTTAGACCAGGTGTGTGAAGGTACAGGGAAACAATGACTGACCCCTGTCCCCTGCTGTGTGACCCCACTAGGGTCCAATGTGCCACCCATTTACCATTCTGATATCCCTACACTACAGATCTCCTTTAAAGCCACAATTTTATTCCTTTGCTCACCTTGGTGGTGCCCAGTCATGTCTTGTGCAGTCCAAAAGAGTTCCAACATACGTCTTGTTTCGCCAAGTCACATTAACCACCAGGACACCTGGCAGAGAGGGGGAAAGCACAGAGAAAATGAAATATTCAGAAACTCTCACCACCATACTCCCTTCGGTTTAATTAAAAACCTAACCCAAGTTATCTGCTGCCCCGTGTCCTTAAATAGGCCACGTCATCAGGGAATTAGAAGATTTACTACCAGGATATGCCCATAAATCCTAGCTTCCTGCTAGAGATGCAGTTTACTCTGCAGGGCTCAAAATTAAGATCAATCAGGGAATTGAAAGTTTTCAGCATTGCTTTGAATTCAAGAGATGCACTAAGGTCAAAAGCACAACTTATATTCAAATTGTGCTTTAACAAAACAGAACAAGATGTGTGTTCTGTCTGAAAGAGATCTGGTAAACTTGCCTCCTCCCTCCAAGCTCCTAACAGAGGAAACCTACACACTAAACAGAGCTTAACAGTCATTAAATATTCAAGCTCTCAATACAGGCACAGGCCTTAGAAAGTGAGCATTCTGGATGCAGAATCTGTTGCATCCTGGTAGATTCTTTCTGCTAAAGTCTGGACTGACTGACCATCATCAGATGGCAACGTTGCTCAGGCGCAGTGAGGCAAGACAGCAAATTCCTTTCAACAACGAGGATTGAGAGAATAAATGGTGGCTGGGGATGTGTTATAAGACGGCAGCACGTTCAAGTCTTTTTGGACAATGTCATTAACCAGTAAAGCTCGATCAGTTTGTAGAATGCTCTGAATCCCCCAGAGTGTTTCAAACATTCCAAAATATGTTTTTTTTTAAAAATTAACTCAACATACAATTTAATTTCAACCAGCTGTTTGGAGCTATCGATTTAACACCATCAACCAACATGGATGCACAGCTTTTCCATGTTCCTCATCATGGTGGAGGTTCACAGTACAATGCCAGATAAAAGTTCTGATAAGATATTCAACAGTAAGGCAGTAATTTCCAAAGACCGTTTCACACTCGGATTTTTTTTTACACACTTGGTTTTACAGATATGACACCTCGTGAACATTAAATTGGAAAACTCTCTAATAACTTGGTGTCTTTTAACTGCTGAAACCCCAGGTAATTTAATACTCACTGGAGGTTGCACGCACATCACAAAGAATACCGGGTGCTGCTCGGCCTAATGGCCGAGAGTCTACAGGCACCGCCCAGAGTAGCGCGAAAGCCATAAAGGCCAGAAGGATGTTGGGTTCATTGCCAGTCTGTGTTGCGCTAGCTGGAGTGCTACAATCAGCATCAGAACCCTTGAACGAGGGAGTGCGAAAGAAGAAAAAGGAAAGCAGGCAGGGTTCTCCCTTGTGATCAGTATCCAGCGACTCCTGCTGGAACGTGTAGACATTGTTAGAGTTAGCCCTCCACTTCCATGGCTCACGAGAAGATTGGTTATTGCGGCAAGGCAGAGCTACGAGAGCACAGGGAAACCACACCCTGGGAAGAGTCGGCATGTTCAGGAGTGGAAAGAACATTAGAAAATAAAAGGAAAACTGCTAAATTAAGAAAGGGCTCCCGCTGACTCTGTAGGGTTCAAAAACAGTGAGTGACGACGCAACATCAGCACCAGTGTTTCTGGATACTCGTCCATCTGGCTTGTTTATACAGGTCAATTTTTTCCTTCCCTGCCCTACATACCTGCCTCCGATTCCCATTTTAGACAGCCCACTCTGCATCTTTGCCTCTGTTCTCTTATCCCATCCTGCCCATTCCACATTAGGGCCAAAATGGCAAGGCTCCCCTACCAGCTCAGAGCCTTGTTAGGTGTTAGCATGGGTCAGAGAATCGGTGCTATAGGGTTACCATCCCATCTCCGATCCATACTCCCATCTAACGAGGCTCCGTTCTGGGAACCATTTCAGTCCTGTTGAAACTGACTCTTCTCCCTCACCCTCCTGGATTCCCAGGACTTGATGTTGCTCCTTTCTGCAGCACTTGAGGGCGTTTCTATTTCAGCTTTGACAGGCCCCGTTTACCAGTGCAGTGAATGCTAAGCACTGTGTTAATGCTTACTTTAGCAGAGAAATAGCCGGTGCAAAAAACAGGATAAATTCAGGCCCTAGACTCCTGGAACTTGTCACGGCTAGTGGAACCTGGTTACACAGGTCATTTGCCGATTTATCAAATACAAACCTGAAGCTGAAAATGGCCCCAGTGACCCCAGCAGTGATTGGTAATATCCTGGGGGAAAGGTTTGACTCACTGCCAGTCTGGGTAAACAATCGAAACATCACACTGACACAAATACAATGCTGCCACTGTTCCGTGGAATCTCTTTGTAAAACTCTTTATTTCTTCACAAGAGACCAAGTGAAGTTTCTGTTTCAAAATGAAAAATACATGGAATTCGAGCCCCACTGTAATCGAACCAGACAGGGTCAGCTGGCATGATATTAAACAGAACAGAAATGGTGCCAGCCCTTAAAAGGGCACGGTCAGATCCAATTTATTCCAAGCATGGCAGCTGCCCAACTAATAAACCGATGCCCAGAATACCTACTAGTGTTCCTGTCATTATTGCAATAATCTCACCTGACTCCCGCAGAATCGGATACAAATTAGTTAATCAAACACTCCGCGAACCCTGCACTGCTAGGAATACGCCAGGCCACCCCATAACTCAGTGTAAATCAACAGGATACACTCTGGGGCTGACTGGCGGGAGTCATAGAATCTTACAGCACAGAAGGAGGCCATTCGGCCCATCGTGACTGTGCCAGCTCTTTGTACGAGCTGTCCAATTAGTCCCACTCAAATTTTTCCTTTTCAAGTATATATCCAATTCCAATAGAAGTACATAGGAATGGCCTGAGAATCCTGCCATTCCTCTCCTTGGGGAAGTGCCCAAAGTCTGCTCATCAACCCCACCCTGGGCCAAAACCCAAACATCACGTGAATCACAACATCAGGTGACAGTTTTTCACTCATTCCCTGGCACTTTATATAATGCACAATGCTGAGGTTTCCAGAATTTTGCAAAAAGTTCTGGAGACTGGTCCCTGCGGTGAATGGGAACAGCAGGGGGCCGTCGCTCTATGTTAATGGCTAATGGATTCACAGTAAATTCTGGCTTAATCAACAGACGATTCGTATTACAATTATAATCACCAAACCAGTTCAGGCCAAGTACATCTCGTAAAATAATTGCAGACCTGAAGGAAGCCAACAGGAAATGCTAATATCTCAGCCAGCAACCACAATACTTTAACTGGCCTGCAGGGGGCAGATAATCCCTGGCAACAGTAATAGGAGTAAAGTGAGCACTCCAGGCTGCTCTTTCACACACAGGTCACTTCCCAGTCGCTTCCACCTCCCCGCCAACATGGATATACACTCCAAAAGACTTATTTGAGGTTCTCCTCCCTCCCATCCAGTGTTACTGCTCTTAGATCTCTCCTCCTCAAGCACATACTCTCAGCCGGTGCCCACTCTGCATTGAACGCTCTCAGTTCTTGAGAAATTCCTGTCCTTTATACAAAAACAATGCCTAACTTGGGCAACTAAAGAGAAAATGCTGCTGGAATCAGATGGGGTTGGGCCCTTGGCATCTTCTGTCCAGTTCTAAACTGGCTGCTTCATGTTTAGAGAATCTCAAATCTCGACTAATTGCCACTCAAATGGCTGACTCGCTCCTTGTAAGACAACAGACCAGATCAATTGGTCAGCATGGTGTTTAGATCAATACAAAGGTTTCCATCCTTGTCTTGGGAGGTTTCTTCACAGGGAAAATACAGGCGGAACTGTAATGTACAGGAAAAGCCTGACTATGCCCTGGGAGTACTTCAGCGCTTTGTGGAATAGAGAGGACCTGTGACACTGAATTGTCACGGTAGCCCGTTTGCACACTTAAGAAAATTCAGAAACAGACCACTGGTAACCAGGGCGAGGACTCGATCACAATCCCTGTCACCCCAGGGTCTGATCTGAGTTTCTCCATGGCCTCGCCCCCTACCTATCTCTGTAACCTCCTCCAGCGCTAAAACCCTCCGAGAACTCGGCCTTCCTCCGACTCTGGCCTCTTGTGCAAACCCCACTTCCTTCGCCCCACCATTGGGGCCGTGCCTTTTCCCAGTAGATGGGAACAAATAAATCTTCAGACATCCTTCTCTCTCGCCTATTCTGCCACCGATAATCCAGCCAACACTGGAGAAAGCAATCCTCTGATGTATGGCACAGTCACAGCCGGGATTTCAAGCTGCTTTCTTGGCTCTGGGCATTTTCTTTTTGACATCTGCACTTCTTCTGAATTGACTTAAATAATTGGTACCATTTATGGTCGATTACATCATTTAAATTGGCTGTTGTTCTGGATTGAATCCAGATGAATAAACCTAGGGAAAGCTGCTCTCACAGACATAGAATCCAGCCCAGCAGACAGTTACCGTGCCCCTCGGAGGACTAGAATCTCTCCCACTTCCCTCCAGCACACAGCAGAGCACAAATTGGCCTTTAATCAGTTACTATTTGGCAACAAAAAAAACACAGCTACACATCCATCGCTGACAGGAATATAGACAAACATAAGAATACAACGTGGCAAAAATACCTGGTTCGCTTGTTATGACAGTATTAAACTAAGGTTGCTAAGAAAATAGACTGAAGAATACTTAGAGAAAGAAGGTTAAGGGGAGATTTAATAGAGGTGTTCAAAATTATGAAGGGTTTTTGATAGGGTAGATGGGGAGAAACTGTTTCCACTGGCAGAAGGGTCGATAAGCAGAGGGCACAGATTTAAGATAATTAGCAAATAATCCAGGGGTGAGATGAGGAGATTTTTTTAAAACTCAGCAAGTTGTTACGATCTGCAATGTACTGCCTGAAAGAGTGGTGGAAGCAGATTCAATAGTAACTTTCAAACGGGAATTGGATATATCATTGAAAGGGAAAAATTTGGAGGGCTATGAGGAAAGAGCGGAGGAGTGGGACTAATTGGTAGCTCTTTCGGAGAGGAGGCACAGCCATGATGGGCCGAATGGCCTCCTTTTGTGCCGTATGGCTATGGATCTCCAGTCATCGGGTTCTCCTCCTTTTACAACTCCTATTGGATTCTGGAAGGAGCGTTCATTAAGAACATTGACTCCCCCTCAAACTACTCCCATCTTCCTATTGCTCTTCAGGGGTGCCAGTAAAGGGTGCGTGTCAGCAGCAAACCCCAGCGTCAGCCAAAGGCATGCAAGGAGGCAGCACTGCGCTGCGGAAAGGGCTTGTGGAAGGGAGTGCGTGACTAGCTAACTGGCTCCCCCAGCCTTCACCTCCCAGTAACTCCCGTCAAATAGCACAGGATTTCAGAGTCGGAAAAACTGAGTTACAGCAAGGCCTGTGACTGAGTGCACTGACTGGTGGGAACAGTGAAGTGAGGAAGCTGGTGACCGTTCAGAGATCACATGACCACGTCCAATGGCGTGGGTATGTTGATTTATGCTCGTCAGAAATCAAGGTGACATCAATTATACCAGAAGCAGAGTGCCCTGCTTAACCTTGTACTGGCTTCGCCACAAAAACTAATTTACAAGTGCATGCCAAATCGCCCCACCGTGCATTGTGTAACATTGCATGACCATGATTCCCATGGGTATATGGTGAATTAGGGGACAACCGGATGTAAGAGGAATTTCTCCCTGATCCCCACCAGTATCACTCAAGCTGGCACAATGACCTGCAGGAGATCGCCCTGGGCCTTTCTCGAATAGCCTCCACCACATACAGGCTGGAGTGCAGTATAATGGCCTCGAATAATGCCAGCACTCCTGCCCCGCACACTTTGCAGTCACCGGTGCCACACAGCATGAACACCCAGTTTGCTTCACTTCATTTAGCTCAACAACACAGGTCACAGATGTTCCAACAATCGTGTGTCAGTGTAGAATTTACAACACAGACACAGGCCATTCGACCCAACAGGTCTATGCTGGTAATTATTCTCCATACGAGCCTCGCTGCACTCTATTTACTTCATCTAACCCTACCAACATATCCTTCTGTCCCTTTCTCCCTCATGTACTTATCTAGCTTCCCTTTAAATGCATCTAT
Source organism: Heptranchias perlo (assembly GCF_035084215.1). NCBI lineage: Eukaryota > Metazoa > Chordata > Chondrichthyes > Hexanchiformes > Hexanchidae > Heptranchias > Heptranchias perlo. The sequence continues at coordinate 7,019,254 of NC_090362.1, forward strand.
GCTAACTGCCTCAACTACTCCTTGTGGTAGCAAGTTCCACATTCTCACCACTCTGAGTAAAGTAGTTTCTTCTGAATTCCTTACTGGATTTATTGCTGACTATCTTATATTTATGGCCTTAATTTTGGACTCCCCACAAGTGGAAACATCGTTTCTAAGCCTACCTTATCAAACCCTTTCATAATTCTAAACACTTCTATCGGATCACCTCTCTGTCTTCTCTTTCCTAGCGAAAAGATCCCCAGCCTGTTCAGTCTTTCCTAACCCCTCTCAGTTCTGGTATCATCCTTTTAAATGTTTTTTGCACTTTCTCCAGTGCTTCTATATGCTTTTTGTAATATTGAGACCAGAACTGTGCACAGTACTCTAAGTATGGTCTAACCAAGGTTCGATATAAGTTTAGCATAACATCTCTGCTTTTCAATTCTATTCCTCTGGATATTAACCCCAGTGCTTTATTTGCACTTTTTATGGCTTTGTTAACCCACATTGTTACTTTTAATGATTTGTATATCTGTCCCCCTAGATCACTTTGCACCTCTTCCTCATTTAGGCTCTTATTTTCCAAGGAGTATGTGCCCTCCTTATTCCTCCCACCAAGATGCACCACCTCACACTTATCTATGTTGAAATTAATTTGCCATTTGCACAGCCATTGTGCAAGTTTGTTAATGTCTTCTTCTACTTTGTCGCTCTCTTCCTCAGTATTAACTATACCCCCCAATTTGGTGTCATCCGCAAATTTTGTTTTTTTTCCTTCTGATTCCCGAGACCAAATTGTTTATGTAAATAGTGAACAGTGGTCCCAGCACCAATCCCTGTGGAACACCACTTCCCACCTTCCACCAGTCTGAGTAACTACCTTTAACCACTACTCTCTGTCAACACTTGTAGCAGTGTTGTGCGTATGTATGTTTGAGCGAGTGAGTATAGGAGACACACACATATACACACACACCCACTCAGTAATCCAATCCATACTGAGGTAATGTGTGTCTAATCAGAATGGAATGTTAGCTAGCAATATGCACAACAAATTCACTTTTCATTAGGAATGAAAAGTATCAGGGTTTCCTGAAACCCGACCTCCCCCCTGCATTTACAGACAGGCTTGGCTGGCTGCCAGAGGTCACACTGGAGTGGTTTACCAGCAGTTGAGTGTTTGAACAGAACCAGCACCGAAAAGGTAGATTACTCCCCTTCCCTCCCCTGCAGATAGGTCTCTACTCCCCCACCTGCACACTGTTTCACAGACTAGTGCCTCTCCGCACAAAGACCTGGAATTTCCTGGAACTTTTCAGCGTAAAAGCGATGTTACACCATTTTATCTCCAAGAGGAATTTCGTTAGTAACTGATTTACGCCAACATATCAGTGCACGCGAATTTCCCCGACCATTTGAGTTTCCAAGTTACATCTGCCGAAACTCGGCCGCTCGTTTACATAGCTCCACCCCATGCAAAAGACCAGCTCACACGAGTTTTCTACATTTATGCCAGTAATGTGCTGCAGTAGATTCATGCTCAAATAATGTCGGCGCAGCACAGCCCGAAGTCACCTGATGTTGGCGTAACTGAGATTTCTGGAGCTTGATAATGATTTTCTTTGTGATTCTTTTTGAATTTTTCATACTGAGATCTGCACTATACCACAGTGCTGTCAGTCTCAGTGCGCCCGAAGTTTTTCAGACCCCCCGCACCGCATACAGAAGGACTAAGCAGGTGGAATGGCCTAAGCGAACACATTCCTGTTCTTCATAATAACAGAAGAGGAGCAGCAGAGGCAAGTGGCTCAGAATGAGGCGTCATGGCAGCAGACAGCAGCCCACTCGCTATTACCTTTATTGGTTGTGCTGCATTTGCACTTGTTCTTGTGCTCCACAGGAAATTTCGGCGTAAGTTCCTGTCAGCAAGATCGGCCCAAATTCCGGTATAAATGCAATCCAGAAAATTCTGGGCCAATGTTCCCTTTCTCTGATATGCTGTTTCAAACCACCCCTCTTCTGGCATGCTGCAATATGCTCCCAATACAATGATTCACAGGTGCCACCATTTTTCCTTTTTATTTTTCTACCAGTTGCCCCCCCCCCCCAAATCCTATCCTATTTTCCTAAAGCTACGGATTCCTTCCATGGGCACCTGGCACCCTCTGGTACTTCTACATAAGCAGCCATTCATGCGTGAGCAAGTATCAGCAGGTGGCGAGAGGGAGCATGAACACTGGTCAACTGTCCCTCCCTAGCCTAGGCCCTCTGAGGCTGATCATTCTCCCCTTCAGCCACCATGGCTCATTTAGCGCACACAGGACCTTCCTGGCTCAGCTACTTGGGGTGAGCCCTATAACTATTTTTTAATTTTTACACACACACACACACGCAAAATCAAAATTTCACACATTAATCAAAGACTTAATCAATTCGAAAGCTTTCTCGTGGTCAAACTACACTTGGAATTCACTTAGGATGCACCCAGTGATGGGCAGGATCCACTTTCAGATTCAGGCCATGCTTGCTCTGGTTAATTATTACACAGCAGTTCCAGTTTTAGAAATGCTCAGATTAATTTTACAAGCATAGTGCTGATAATTCACACAAAGCTCCCAAACTGTACGATTGCTCACATTCAGCTTGGAGCCACACTCGTCGACAGCAGGTGCCTTGTGGTCCTTTTACCTGCAGACACCACTCAAAACCTGTAACACAAGGGTATTAAGCCAGGCCCAGAAACTGACAGTGGTGAAGCTGGTTGGCATTAAAGGGGTAGAATGACACCTAGCAGCAAGAGCATAAGAAATGGGAGCAGGGGTAGGCCATACGGCCCCTCGAGCCTGCTCCATCATTCAGTGAGATCATGGTGATCTTCGACCTCAAATCCACCTTCCCACCCAGTCCCCATATCCCTTGGAGTCCAAAAATCTATCCATCTCGGCCTTGAATATACTCAACAACTGAGCATCCACAGCCCTCTGGGGTAGAGAATTCCAAAGATTCACAACCCTCTGAGTGAAGAAATTCCTCTTCATCTCAATCCTAAATGGCCGACCCCTTATTCTGAGACTATGCCCTCTAGTTCTAGACTCTCCAGCCAGGGGAAACAGCCTCTCAGTGTCTACCCTGTCACGCCCCCTCAGAAACTTATGTTTCAATTAGATCGCCTCGCATTCTTCTAAACTTGAGAGTATAGGGCCATTCTACTCAATGCAAGAGTCAGGTAGGCACATTACATGGACCCCCTGGGAGTGGAATTGCCCTCAGATTAAAGCTATATCATTGACATGACCCGACTGAAGCCTTTTCAACAGAGCTCAGCAATGCTCACCCTCTGAGTCTCCCAGAAGGAGGATCCATAACATCAGCAACTCTTATAAATCATGTTCTTCAAAAACAAGATCACAGGTTAATGCACCCAGAAGTAAATTAGGCAACTTTCAAAATTCCCCATATACCAAAGCCATTAAATAAAAATAAACACATTTATCATACATTTGAGGAATGTGTTTAGGGAGAAAAAAGGCAGACTGCAGATAGAGAGCCATCAGCAGAGGGGAGAAGATTCTACATTGTGTTTTTCAAGGTGATTTGAAAGCAGTCAGCACTGTAGTTTAAACACCCCTCAGTATGTAGTACTGCACACATACAACTCAATGTCCACAGAGTTCATTATGCAGATACACACACTGTACACACAGCTCAATCCATTTACATACACTGCACTTAGATACTGATTCACAAACTATACATAAAACTTGGTATTATTTTGCACATACTGTACACAGATAACCATTTACATATACTGTTCATAGAGCTCAACAACCAGTTACAGACAGTATACCTTGTTACCCATTGACACATACTGTATCCACTTGTACACAGATAGATATTTACATGCAATGTGTACAACTCCATTTACACACTGTACACAAAGCTTGATATCTGTTTGGACATACTATACACAGTGCTTGATATCCATTTCCATAGATACGACACAGATATCCACTCTCACAATGCGCACACAGAGCTAGATGCCCATCTACATGTACTGTACGGATAGCTATTTACACAAACTGTACAGAACACTATAGACTTGCACATACTGTACAGAGCTCGATACCCATTACACACTGTACATGGAACACTACATTCATTTACATACCAGAGCTAGCCATTTACACAGACATACTGTAAATACCTATATACTATGCACAGCGCTCGATATCAGTTTCGCATACTGCACATGGCATTTGATATATTTACAGTAATACTACAGTTCCCATTTACGCATACTGTACAGCGCTTGATAACCATTTACATACTGAGCTCAATATCTGTTCACGTACGATACAGAGCCCGATACCCATTTACACAATCACGTACACAAAGCTTGATACCCATTTACACATCGTGTACAGAGTTTGACACCCATTTACACATCGTGTACACAGAGCTTGACACCCATTTACACAGAGCTTGACACCCATTTACACAGAGCTTGACACCCATTTACACAGAGCTTGACACCCATTTACACAGAGCTTGACACCCATTTACACATACCATAGATACAACACATACTTATTAAGACATGCAATGAACAGACACTGTGCACAATACAACTTCACTGAATAAAGTTCAGTAGATAGATAGTCCCAGTACATAACACCTAAGCTAAAAGCTATGAATAATGGGAAGATGAGACACCGTCTGAATACAGACTTTGATCGTGCCTCATAACATCATAAAGTTATCATGTTTATGGAGCCACAAGTTTATGCTTCCCTCCATGTTTTGGAAAGGGGTATGTCCAGTTATGTATAATCCGTCTTTAGGATGAGATGTTAAATCGAGGCTTGGTTGGCCTATTGAGGTTGGGATAAAAGATCCCATAGCACCATTTTGAAGAAGAGCAGGGAGTTCTCTCAGTATCCTGGCCAACACTGAACATCGACACACCAAAACAGATCAAGTGGTGTTTGTTGGACCTTGCTGTGCACAGATTGGCTGCCAATGTTTACCTATGTAACAGTAACACTTCAAAAGTAACACCTTGGCTGAGAAGTGTTTTGGGATGTCTTGAGGATGTGAAAGATGTTAAATCTTTCTGTCTAATGGAATACTTTGCCCTTTAACATTAGAAGGAGCACCCGAGTGTGAGCAGGGTGATCCTGAAATCTGTTACCTTCAGTTACATGAGACCCATCGGTTCTCAGGACCAATCACACACACCAGTGAGGCATTTCACTGGAATGAAGCACAGTGAAATCAAACATCAGCTGGGCCATGCTTAAATTACACCTCCCCTTGGCCAAATAACAGCAACTGTATACTGTGCTTCCGTTATGCAGAGCTCCAAGCTCCCACATTTACTGTCACTTACTGGAGGCAGATAGGACTGAACGCTGCCTCCAGACTTTGCTTATTAGGCGCAGAGAACGGTGGATAAAGTGTTGGGGTCTGGACAGAATTATCACTGTGGCCTGATTAACTGAAGCTAGTTACATGTTTCTTTGACATGTTTTGACACCCTCCAGACTGATTCACCAGAGTTGCAGTAGAAACACAGCCAATGAGCCATGTCAACATACACACCAGCGAGAATGACAGTCCAGCAAGCTCCTGGGCATTGATCAGCTTGGCACGGCTGGGGAATATCCCTATGTTGTATAGATTGTATATGGCTGATCTAAATGGCATTCAAGACAACCGGTGCTACCTTGTAGCTGCACCGTGAGTGGGTTTAGTAGTCACAAGGCATCGGCAGGACCTGATTAATCAGTAAATAAGCATTCTGTTCAAACCACGGCTGTACTGCAATAGGGATGAAAATCAACCTATTTATAACCGGGACTGTTCTGTGTTGCAGGACACAGAACCTATTTGCTTAATAGGTACAACAATAGGTAATAGGTACAACACCTCTAATAGATAATAGAACATAACATTTGGCAGCGCGACTGAGTATCTTCAACAATAATCAGGATTCCGATATCCTGATTCGAGTGCGACCAAAGCGTATCTGTATTGCTTAGAATCCTCGTGTACTATAAGTAAAACAGAGCCAAACAAAGTGCACAGAAGCACTGCAATTGTGGTGCTACTAAAAGGCCAAGTGGTTCACAAGTAATTCTATATTTTCATACAATTTATAATTTTAAAAAACTTTCCACTTCAAGATATGCAGTCCATCAAGTAAAAAAAATCTAGAAAGAAAGAAATATGAATATGTGAAAATTTATTCTCCCTTAGTGGCTAAGTAAGTTGAGCCACTGAGTTACTGAACCATAAGGACCAGCAGTCTGAGCTAACTGATCTCAGTTGTACCAATGTTTGGGACGCTACAATTGGCCTGGGTTAGAGAAGGGAATCAGCCAGGGTCCACATCATGAGCGCTAACCAGAGCCTCCTGCTGGAAGTGCTCTTGCATGGACGTCGGGGAGGACGCAGTTGGGTTTGGCTATGTTGCCAAGATGCACCATCAAGAATGTTGGGCACTTGGGGCAAGGTGCCCTATGGGAACCGGGTAATAATAGGGGAGGCGCTAAGCAGAAAAGAAAGCTGCTCCCTCATAGCACGTGGGGAGAGTAAAATCATACGGCCTCGGTGTCAGCTTCTAAACAGGGTCATTGGTCGAGCTTTAGAAATCCACTCCTTCACTAGAGTCTCAGTCGAGGAACAGCAGCACCTTGGGGATCCCGGAAGAGAAGAAAATAAAGCAGAGATTCCAAATAAAGGACAGGGGGGCTGACTGAGAGAGGAATAAAATTAAAAATCAGAAACATCAAACAAAACATGTATCTAGGCGATAAATCATAAACTGAGTGCAGTTTAGGGAAAGAATGTAAATAGCTAGTGAGAGCACAGCAAGCAGATAAATCAACCGGAATGACATTCCCGAGATTCCAGACTAACCCCCCTTTTTTTTGTTCCACTCTCCCACAGAACAAACACAGAGTTTTTGCACCTCAAACGACCCGAGACGCAGCCAAGAGCTGCCCAGCAGCTCCAGTAATCGGATTCATGTCTGAACGAACGAGGAGAATAAAGGGCGGAATGTGAGGGCGCGATCAGCCTCCGGGCTCCTTCCACACAAAGCTTTGCCTGTGTGAAGATGGGAACCCAGCCACGATCCGCTCAGCTCCAAACAAAACTCTGCTCCGGCAGGCTGTGTTTGCACAGCATGGGCCCAGCTCACTTGCCCTCTTTCCTCAGAAATGTTTCATTAGGACGGTCACTTTGAATGAACTCATTTCCCTCGCACAGAGGTGGTGAGCCTTTGCGACAACATTATCGGTAGCAGCTTAGCAAGACACAGAGCAGCCTGCCTCGGGGGGGGGGGGGGGGGGGGGGGGGAGGGGTGGGGCCTATCCAACATTTCTTTCACACAAGCAAAATGGAGTCGCTTGGCAGGTCTTCGATTTGCATCTCGCTGCAACATCCGCCATTTATAGCGCAGTGAAACCTTTGGCCCGGCATTATGACCAGCGCAAGCAAACCAACAGCAAGAGGGTCATGTGGGGACGTAAACTAATACCATGCCGTTCTCCGTTTTACACAGCTGATATCAAAGACAGGCTTTGCAATCGCCTCTGGTTCTATGGGGGTCTGGCTTACGATACTCTGTACAGCCTGTCCACTCTCCAGTGCAAATTCCAAGCTTGATGAAACCGCTCCATTTAAATGAGTCTTTTGCAATTCAGAGATTCGACAAACAGCAGTGAATTAGATAGTTCACTTAAAGGTCAACATTTCAAAGGGGCTGCGTCTAAAACTTGCCAAACAGCACCCAGTGAAAAAAAAGACTTGCATTTACATAGCGCTTTTCACAACCCCAGGACCCAAAGCGCTTTACAGGCAATGAAGTAATTCCGAAGTATGGTAATGTAGGAAAGGGCAAGTGTTGTGGTATTGCGGGGCACTGTGACGGGGTTAGGGCATAAGAAAGAAACTGCATTTACGTAGCGCCTTTCATGACTTCAGGACATCCCAAAGTACTTTACAGTCTATTTTCACAGCCTCTTCAACCGTGAGTTCCTCTCTCGCGTCAGCCCCCTGCAATCCCTCACATTCTGACGCCTCCTAACCTCACTGCCCTTCTCACCTGTAAACTCTCCAACAGTACCCACTCCAACCAAGGACATGTAACCCACCCACCCCCACTCCCCATCTTGCTGAGTAACCTAGGTGTTACAAGTGGAAGGGATTGATATTGAGCACATCAGTAAAGGAAATGTATGAGACCCATACAGAAGAGAGAGCAAAGAGAGAATATAAACTTCCAGAAAGAGTGAGACAGAAACAATGAGAAAAAGAGTCAGATAGATAGACATACAGACATCACACTGAGAAAAAAGTGTGAAGGCAGCAGTACATGGGGGTTGGGAAGAAGAATGAGGTGGAGGAGGAAGACAGACAGAGAGAAAAAACAAAGGAAGAAAGATATATAGAGAGAAAAAGAGATAGGGAGAGAAAAAAAAAAGAGAAAAGGCAAAAAAAAGAAAAGGGCAAAGTGAAAGAGACAGAATGAAAGAGGGAGAGCACAAAAGAAGAGTTGGAAGACAAATGACAGAGGGTTTTGTCAATGGGCAATGCAACAGAAGATTAACTATATTGTAGTTTACACAATACAACAGAAAACATGTTCATTTAAAAAAAAAACTAACAGAAAGAATACAAAAGGATATTGATTTTAGCGATAATTTTTTAAAAATGGATCCATACAGTGGGATCTCCCTTTGGGCAAAAGCCCAACTGCAATATCAGAGGTACAGACAGTGGAAATCTGACCTCTTTCATTACCTATGGTCCTGAGAAAAAAAACCTGAGCCTTCTATACCTTCAACTGAGCTCTTGACAGTGAGTCTCCCAGCCCCAATGGTGTCATCTATCACACTGTAGTTACAGTGCATTAAAAGCTCAGCATCAGTCCAGCTTCCCTCTCACTTATGTTCTTTACTCAGCTATTATCATATTGAATATTACTGCATCATTCCTGACCAATCAGGAGTTTCTAACAATGACATAAAGTGGACTTTTTTGGCCAATTTTCTCCCCTGTGCTGAATGTATCAACTCCCTGCTGGCGTGCAGTTCCACAGACACGAGGCACCCTATGGTGCCTTGCTCAAAAAGCAAACATACCTAAAAATGAGATGCCAACCTGGTGAAGCTACAACTCTGGACTACATGCATGCTAAACAGCGGAGGCAGCATGCTATAGACAGAGCGAAGCAATTCCACAACCTACGGATCAGATCAAAGGCTATGGACCCCGACAACATCCCGGGTGTGGTGCTGAAGACTTGTGCTCCAGAACTAGCTGCGCCTCTAGCCAAGCTGTTCCAGTACAGCGACAACACTGGCATCTACCCGACAATGTGGAAAATTGCCCAGGTATGTCCTGTCCACAAAAAGCAGGACAAATCCAATCCAGCCAATGACCGCCCCATCAGCCTACTCTCAATCATCAGCAAAGTGATGGAAGGTGTCATCGACAGGGCTATCAAGCGGCACTTACTCACTAATAACCTGCTCACCGATGCTCAGTTTGGGTTCCGCCAGGACCACTCGGCTCCTGACCTCATTACATGGACAAAAGAGCTGAATTCCAGAGGTGAGGTGAGAGTGACTGCCCTTGACATCAAGGCAGCATTTGACTGAGTGTGGCACCAAGGAGCCCTAATAAAATTGAAGTCAATGGGAATCAGGGGGAAAACTCTCCAGTGGCTGGAGTCATACCTAGCACAAAGGAAGATGGTAGTGGTTGTTGGAGGCCAATCATCTCAGCCCCAGGACATTGCTGCAGGAGTTCCTCAGGGCAGTGTCCTAGGCCCAACCATCTTCAGCTGCTTCATCAATGATCTTCCCTCCATTATAAGGTCAGAAACGGGCATGTTCGCTGATGATTGCACAGTGTTCAGTTCCATTCGCAACCCCTCAGATAATGAAGCAGTCTGAGCCCACATGCAGCACGACCTGGACAACATCCAGGCTTGGGCTGATATGTGGCAAGTAACATTCACGCCAGACAAGTGTCAGGCAATGACCATCTCCAACAAGAGAGAGTCTAACCACCTCCCCTTGACATTCAACGGCATTACCATCGCCGAATCCCCCACCATCAACATCCTGGGGGTCACCATTGACCAGAAACTTAACTGGACCAGCCATATAAATACTGTGGCCAAAAGAGCAGGTCAGAGGCTGGGTATTCTGAGGCGAGTGACTCACCTCCTGACTCCCCAAAGCCTTTCCACCATCTACAAGGCACAAGTCAGGAGTGTGATGGAATACTCTCCACTTGCCTGGATGAATACAGCTCCAATAACACTCAAGAAGCTCGACACCATCCAGGACAAAGCAGCCCGCTTGATTGGCACCCCATCCACCACCCTAAACATTCACTCCCTTCACCACCGGCGCACTGTGGCTGCAGTGTGTACCATCCACAGGAAGCACTGCAGCAACTCGCCAAGGCTACTTTGACAGCGCCTCCCAAACTCACGACCTCTACCACCTAGAAGGACAAGAGCAGCAGGCACATGAGAACAACACCACCTGTACGTTTCCCTCCAAGTCACACGCCATCCCGACTTGGAAATATATCGCCGTTCCTTCATCGTCGCTGGGTCAAAATCCTGGAACTCCCTTCCTAATAGCACTGTGGGAGAACCTTCACCACACGGACTGCAGCGGTTTAAGGCGGCTCACCACCACCTTCTCAAGGGCAATTAGGGATGGGCAATAAATGCTGGCCTCGCCAGCGACGCCCACATCCCATGAACGAATAAAAAAAACCCCTCTCATCCCAGGAATCAATCCAGTGAACCTTTGTTGCATTGCCTCTAAGGCAAGTATATCCTTCCTTAGATAATTTTTTGCTGTGGCCCGTCGGAACTGTCGATCGATGAGTCGAGCGTCATATCCCGTTCTTACACGCCCTAGTAAGAACGGGATATGACGCTCGACTCATCGATCGACAGTTCCGACGGGCCACAGCAAAAAATCGCATAGACCTCCTCAGGAGACTAACACGGGACGCAACCAACAGAGTACCCTTTGTCGTCCAGTACTTCCCCGGAGCGGAGAAACTACGCCATGTTCTCCGCAGCCTTCAACATGTCATCAATGAGGACAAACACCTCGCTATGGCCATCCCCACACCTCCACTACTCGCCTTTAAACAGCCACCCAACCTCAAACAGACCATCGTTCGCAGCAAACTACCTAGCTTTCAAGAGAACAGCGTCCACGACGCCACACAACCCTGCCACGGTAACCTCTGCAAGACATGCCAGATCATCGACACAGATACCACCATCACACGAGAGGACACCACCCACCAGGTGCATGGTTCATACTCCTGTGACTCGGCCAACGTTGTCTACCTCATACGTTGCAGGAAAGGATGCCCCAGAGCATGGTACATTGGCGAGACCATGCAGACGCTGCGACAACGGATGAACGGACACCGCGCAACAATCGCCAAACAGGAGGGTTCCCTCCCAGTCGGGGAACACTTCAGCAGTCATGGACATTCATCCACCGACCTTCGGGTAAGCGTACTCCAAGGCGGCCTTCGAGACACACGACAACGCAAAATCGTCGAGCAGAAATTGATAGCCAAGTTCCGCACCCATGAGGACGGCCTCAACCGGGATCTTGGGTTCATGTCACGCTACACGTTACCCCACCAGCGAACAAATGTTATCTGTTTTTAATATAATGGGTCATTTGCTGGCTCTCTCTGCCTTCCGGATGTTTCTGCCTCTCTCTGTTTTTTTTCTCTGTTTTTTTTCCCTGTTTGTTTTTTTGTTGAATGTGTATTCGGGGGTTCTGCAGGTGACACCTCTCTGTCTGAACACGGTGATTGCCTTGGCAACGGGCAGTTGCAGGGGCAGTCTGTAAACACCATGTATTGTTCTATATGTATAAATGCGTAGGCTTCAAGGAGCTCTTGAAACATTTGCCTGAGGAAGGAGGAAATCTCCGAAAGCTTGTGAATTTAAAATAAAATTGCTGGACTATAACTTGGTGTTGTAAAATTGTTTACAATTGTCAACCCCAGTCCATCACCGGCATCTCCACATCATGACTTCCTTAGATAAGGAGACCAAAACTGTACGCAATACTCCAGGTGTGATCTCAGCGAAACCCTGTACAATTGTAGTAAGACTTCCTTACTCTTGTACTCCAACCCCCTTGCAATAAAGGCCAACATGCCATTTGCCTTCCTAATTGCTTGATGGACCTGCATGTTTAACTTTCTGTGTTTCTTGTACGAGGACAACCACATTTTTCTCATCATTTAAAAAATGTCTGTTCTTCTATTCTTCCTACCAAAAAGAATAACCTCACATTATACTCCATCTGCCACCTTCATGCCCACTCACTTAACCTGTCTATATCCCTTTGCAGTCTCTGTCTCCTCCTTACAGCTTACTTTCCCACCTAGCTTTGTATCATCAGCAAACTTGGATACATTACACTCAGTCCCTTCATCTAAGTCATTAATATAGATTGTAAATGCGGGACACGGGGGCGAGCGGAGGTGGGGGGACACGGGGGCGAGCGGAGGTGGGGGGACACGGGGGCGAGCGGAGGTGGGGGGGACACGGGGGCGAGCGGAGGTGGGGACACGGGGGCGAGCGGAGGTGGGGACACGGGGGCGAGCGGAGGTGGGGACACGGGGGCGAGCGGAGGTGGGGACACGGGGGCGAGCGGAGGTGGGGACACGGGGGCGAGCGGAGGTGGGGACACGGGGGCGAGCGGAGGTGGGGACACGGGGGCGAGCGGAGGTGGGGACACGGGGGCGAGCGGAGGTGGGGACACGGGGGCGAGCGGAGGTGGGGACACGGGGGCGAGCGGAGGTGGGGACACGGGGGCGAGCGGAGGTGGGGACACGGGGGCGAGCGGAGGTGGGGACACGGGGGCGAGCGGAGGTGGGGACACGGGGGCGAGCGGAGGTGGGGACACGGGGGCGAGCGGAGGTGGGGACACGGGGGCGAGCGGAGGTGGGGACACGGGGGCGAGCGGAGGTGGGGACACGGGGGCGAGCGGAGGTGGGGACACGGGGGCGAGCGGAGGTGGGGACACGGGGGCGAGCGGAGGTGGGGACACGGGGGCGAGCGGAGGTGGGGACACGGGGGCGAGCGGAGGTGGGGACACGGGGGCGAGCGGAGGTGGGGACACGGGGGCGAGCGGAGGTGGGGACACGGGGGCGAGCGGAGGTGGGGACACGGGGGCGAGCGGAGGTGGGGACACGGGGGCGAGCGGAGGTGGGGACACGGGGGCGAGCGGAGGTGGGGACACGGGGGCGAGCGGAGGTGGGGACACGGGGGCGAGCGGAGGTGGGGACACGGGGGCGAGCGGAGGTGGGGACACGGGGGCGAGCGGAGGTGGGGACACGGGGGCGAGCGGAGGTGGGGACACGGGGGCGAGCGGAGGTGGGGACACGGGGGCGAGCGGAGGTGGGGACACGGGGGCGAGCGGAGGTGGGGACACGGGGGCGAGCGGAGGTGGGGACACGGGGGCGAGCGGAGGTGGGGACACGGGGGCGAGCGGAGGTGGGGACACGGGGGCGAGCGGAGGTGGGGACACGGGGGCGAGCGGAGGTGGGGACACGGGGGCGAGCGGAGGTGGGGACACGGGGGCGAGCGGAGGTGGGGACACGGGGGCGAGCGGAGGTGGGGACACGGGGGCGAGCGGAGGTGGGGACACGGGGGCGAGCGGAGGTGGGGACACGGGGGCGAGCGGAGGTGGGGACACGGGGGCGAGCGGAGGTGGGGACACGGGGGCGAGCGGAGGTGGGGACACGGGGGCGAGCGGAGGTGGGGACACGGGGGCGAGCGGAGGTGGGGACACGGGGGCGAGCGGAGGTGGGGACACGGGGGCGAGCGGAGGTGGGGACACGGGGGCGAGCGGAGGTGGGGACACGGGGGCGAGCGGAGGTGGGGACACGGGGGCGAGCGGAGGTGGGGACACGGGGGCGAGCGGAGGTGGGGACACGGGGGCGAGCGGAGGTGGGGACACGGGGGCGAGCGGAGGTGGGGACACGGGGGCGAGCGGAGGTGGGGACACGGGGGCGAGCGGAGGTGGGGACACGGGGGCGAGCGGAGGTGGGGACACGGGGGCGAGCGGAGGTGGGGACACGGGGGCGAGCGGAGGTGGGGACACGGGGGCGAGCGGAGGTGGGGACACGGGGGCGAGCGGAGGTGGGGACACGGGGGCGAGCGGAGGTGGGGACACGGGGGCGAGCGGAGGTGGGGACACGGGGGCGAGCGGAGGTGGGGACACGGGGGCGAGCGGAGGTGGGGACACGGGGGCGAGCGGAGGTGGGGACACGGGGGCGAGCGGAGGTGGGGACACGGGGGCGAGCGGAGGTGGGGACACGGGGGCGAGCGGAGGTGGGGACACGGGGGCGAGCGGAGGTGGGGACACGGGGGCGAGCGGAGGTGGGGACACGGGGGCGAGCGGAGGTGGGGACACGGGGGCGAGCGGAGGTGGGGACACGGGGGCGAGCGGAGGTGGGGACACGGGGGCGAGCGGAGGTGGGGACACGGGGGCGAGCGGAGGTGGGGACACGGGGGCGAGCGGAGGTGGGGACACGGGGGCGAGCGGAGGTGGGGACACGGGGGCGAGCGGAGGTGGGGACACGGGGGCGAGCGGAGGTGGGGACACGGGGGCGAGCGGAGGTGGGGACACGGGGGCGAGCGGAGGTGGGGACACGGGGGCGAGCGGAGGTGGGGACACGGGGGCGAGCGGAGGTGGGGACACGGGGGCGAGCGGAGGTGGGGACACGGGGGCGAGCGGAGGTGGGGACACGGGGGCGAGCGGAGGTGGGGACACGGGGGCGAGCGGAGGTGGGGACACGGGGGCGAGCGGAGGTGGGGACACGGGGGCGAGCGGAGGTGGGGACACGGGGGCGAGCGGAGGTGGGGACACGGGGGCGAGCGGAGGTGGGGACACGGGGGCGAGCGGAGGTGGGGACACGGGGGCGAGCGGAGGTGGGGACACGGGGGCGAGCGGAGGTGGGGACACGGGGGCGAGCGGAGGTGGGGACACGGGGGCGAGCGGAGGTGGGGACACGGGGGCGAGCGGAGGTGGGGACACGGGGGCGAGCGGAGGTGGGGACACGGGGGCGAGCGGAGGTGGGGACACGGGGGCGAGCGGAGGTGGGGACACGGGGGCGAGCGGAGGTGGGGACACGGGGGCGAGCGGAGGTGGGGACACGGGGGCGAGCGGAGGTGGGGACACGGGGGCGAGCGGAGGTGGGGACACGGGGGCGAGCGGAGGTGGGGACACGGGGGCGAGCGGAGGTGGGGACACGGGGGCGAGCGGAGGTGGGGACACGGGGGCGAGCGGAGGTGGGGACACGGGGGCGAGCGGAGGTGGGGACACGGGGGCGAGCGGAGGTGGGGACACGGGGGCGAGCGGAGGTGGGGACACGGGGGCGAGCGGAGGTGGGGACACGGGGGCGAGCGGAGGTGGGGACACGGGGGCGAGCGGAGGTGGGGACACGGGGGCGAGCGGAGGTGGGGACACGGGGGCGAGCGGAGGTGGGGACACGGGGGCGAGCGGAGGTGGGGACACGGGGGCGAGCGGAGGTGGGGACACGGGGGCGAGCGGAGGTGGGGCAAAGGGGCGAGCGGAGGTGGGGCAAAGGGGCGAGCGGAGGGGGAGGCAAAGGGGCGAGCGGAGGGGGGGCAAAGGGGCGAGCGGAGGGGGGGCAAAGGGGCGAGCGGAGGGGGGGGCAAAGGGGCGAGCGGAGGGGGGGCACAGGGGCGAGCGGAGGTGGGGACACGGGGGCGAGCGGAGGTGGGGACACGGGGGCGAGCGGAGGTGGGGACATGGGGGCGAGCGGAGGTGGGGACACGGGGGCGAGCGGAGGTGGGGCAAAGGGGCGAGCGGAGGTGGGGCAAAGGGGCGAGCGGAGGGGGAGGCAAAGGGGCGAGCGGAGGGGGGGCAAAGGGGCGAGCGGAGGGGGGGCAAAGGGGCGAGCGGAGGGGGGGGCAAAGGGGCGAGCGGAGGGGGGGCATAGGGGCGAGCGGAGGGGGGGCATAGGGGCGAGCGGAGGGGGGGCATAGGGGCGAGCGGAGGGGGGGGCAAAGGGGCGAGCGGAGGGGGGGCAAAGGGGTGAGCGGAGGGGGGGCAAAGGGGTGAGCGGAGGGGGGGCAAAGGGGTGAGCGGAGGGGGGGCAAAGGGGTGAGCGGAGGGGGGGAAAGGGGTGAGCGGAGGGGGGGAAAAGGGGTGAGCGGAGGGGGGGCAAAGGGGTGAGCGGAGGGGGGGCATAGGGGCGAGCGGAGGAGGGGGCAAAGGGGCGAGCGGAGGGGGGGGCAAAGGGGCGAGCGGAGGGGGGGGGCAAAGGGGCGAGCGGAGGGGGGGGGCAAAGGGGCGAGCGGAGGGGGGGCAAAGGGGCGAGCGGAGGGGGGGCAAAGGGGCGAGCGGAGGGGGGCAAAGGGGCGAGCGGAGGGGGGGCAAAGGGGCGAGCGGAGGGGGGGCAAAGTGGCGAGCGGAGGGGGGGCAAAGGGGCGAGCGGAGGGGGGGCAAAGGGGCGAGCGGAGGGGGGGCAAAGGGGCGAGCGGAGGGGGGGCAAAGGGGCGAGCGGAGGGGGGGCAAAGGGGCGAGCGGAGGGGGGGGGCAAAGGGGTGAGCGGAGGGGGGGCAAAGGGGTGAGCGGAGGGGGGGCATAGGGGTGAGCGGAGGGGGGGGGCAAAGGGGTGAGCGGAGGGGGGGCAAAGGGGTGAGCGGAGGGGGGGGCAAAGGGGTGAGCGGAGGGGGGGGCAAAGGGGTGAGCGGAGGGGGGGGCAAAGGGGTGAGCGGAGGGGGGGGCAAAGGGGTGAGCGGAGGGGGGGGCAAAGGGGTGAGCGGAGGGGGGGCAAAGGGGTGAGCGGAGGGGGGGCAAAGGGGTGAGCGGAGGGGGGGGCAAAGGGGTGAGCGGAGGGGGGGGCAAAGGGGTGAGCGGAGGGGGGGCAAAGGGGTGAGCGGAGGGGGGGCAAAGGGGTGAGCGGAGGGGGGGCAAAGGGGTGAGCGGAGGGGGGGCAAAGGGGTGAGCGGAGGGGGGGCAAAGGGGTGAGCGGAGGGGGGGCAAAGGGGTGAGCGGAGGGGGGGCAAAGGGGTGAGCGGAGGGGGGGGCAAAGGGGTGAGCGGAGGGGGGGGCAAAGGGGTGAGCGGAGGGGGGGGGCGAAGGGGTGAGCGGAGGGGGGGGGGCGAAGGGGTGAGCGGAGGGGGGGCGAAGGGGTGAGCGGAGAGGGGGAGGGGCGAGCGAAAGAGATTGAAGCAGAAACCTCAACAAATAATATACAGAATACTGGAGTTTGAAAGAAAAATGCTTTTTTTCCCCCCCCAGTGATTTTCTTACAACTACACAATTAATAAGGCTTCATGACTGTGGTGTAGGGTCTGACAAAGGGGAACAGCTGAAAGATGGGATTGGAGGGGAAGACTGTCCCGGTGGATCGGATTTTAATGATATCAATCCATAAATCTTGGAGAGGCAGATGTGTCCATGCCAAAATCCATAGTTATGCTATTATTTCCACCATTGACTTTACTAATGGTGATGATATATCTAACAATTCAATGACTTAATTTAAATTAAAGTAGTTATTCTGCCTCAGTCGAACCCCTGCTCCTGATTCACTTGAGAACAAGACTTACTACCAGCTTCAGTACCTTTGTTACAAAAGAAAATCGAGCTTTTTTCAAAAGCAAAATCTGTCAATAGTCTTTGCAGTCACTTTTGTACATCCCCTCAAACTGTGTGGTTTGTAATCCAGAACACATGCAACGCCAATTGGGTAAATAAGCAGAACAGTCACATGAATTATGAAATCAATTTTGTATTTCTTTGTGGACATGAATTGGAAAGCCCACACGTTTGATTTGTCAGCAACATGGAGCTGTGGTGAAAGAATACAACATTCAAAGACATTATAAAGCAAACCATGGTGAGAAGTGGTAAGTACGCAGGAATTTTATGTAAAGGTAATTTTTCTAAATCAACACAGTTTTTGGGGGTGTTGGACACCCAGGATGTTGTCGGGGCCCATAGCCTTTGCTGTATCCAGTGCACTCAGCAGTTTCTTGATATCACTTGGAGTGAATCGAATTGGCTGAAGACTGGCTTCTGTGATGGTGGGGATATCGGGAGGAGGCCGAGATGGATCATCCACTCGGCATTTCTGGCTGAAGATGTTTGCAATATTGGCCAGGACACTGGGAGAACTCCTTACTCTTCTCAGATCTTTTCCATCCACTTGAACAAATAGATGGGGCTCGGACTTAACGTCTCATCTGACAATGCAGCACTCCCTCAGTACTGCTCCAGAATGTCAGTCTAGTTTATGTGCTCAAATCTTGGATGGGGTTTGAAACTATGACCTTCTGACTCAGAGATGAGAATACTACCAACTGAACCAAACCTCTGTCAGAATGATGCCAACAGTCACCTTGAACAATCAGCATCTTCACAGAACTCTCATCATCTTTGCACCTGCTATTCTCAAGATTTCTGACTCTCAAAAACTACCAACCATCCTTTTCCCAACTGTTAAAAAAAGGTTGTGAGCTGGGGCCGCTACGCAAGTGAATTGGGCCACATTATCACCGCTGGAACAATAATGGGCCAGAGCCAGCAGCCTAGCCAACCAGCACTCCTGGGAGGAGACAGAAGGAAGGGAGACCATTGGAAAGGTTCAAAATTCAAACAATGCAGGCACTGTATGATATCTGCCAACCTCCTTGCAATTCTCAAATATTTCTCTTTAAAGAGGATCAGAATTCCAAAATCAGCTTCTACCCATTAACATTGTGTCCAATCCAGTTAAGGCAATCCTCCAAGATAAAGCCTTGAAATGAGTTTACGCTAGAGTTCTCATTAAATCAATACAAAATGGAATTTAGATTTGTTTCAATCTAACTTACAATGCAGAGCCAATAGTAAGGTTACAGTTCCTTGGACTATTCCTTTAACCCCTTTGTGGACTGCGGGAGTCTGGTTATTTCTATCATGTCCTGAATTATGATGGCAAATAGAAAAGATGTAGACCTGGAAGTTTATAAAAGGCTGTTTTTTGTACTGCTGCTGCCTCATTGGTGAATAGATCCTGATTAGAATTTTGCCCCCTTTTTAACTCCAAGATTATCCAGTGAATAACAACCACATAGACCAGGAATGTCCCAGATTTGATCAGCTGAGAAGGCAAAATATACAGCTGCCTGGAGGTGCGTGTGTTGACATTTCAAGGGGACGGGATCAAGCTTGGTTCTGAGACACCGCTTCCCGTCACTGGTGTAGACTGCCGACACTGGCTCAGACACGAGGTGTCAGAAGTGCCCATAAATCGTGGCCCAAGCAAGCAGTCAACATCATCAGGAGATGAACAAAGGGAAGAAAGTTGACAAGGGGAAAAAAGTTACCTTAGTGATGGGAGGGAGGAAGGATGGGAGGGAGGAAGGAGGGGAGGAGGATAGAAGAGGAGAGGATGGAAGAGGAGAGAGAGAGAAAAGGAGAGCTTCCTGCTGCAGTATCAGCAGATTGCTCCCCAGAACAAATCAGACCCAAATGATGGCTCACTGCCTCACAGTAAGAACACAATCAATTAGAACGCCCCTGGGCACTTTAAAACTCATGTATAAACACACCAAAGAGTCATTGTTATATAAACGAGTTCTAACCGAAGAGCAGTAACATCCTTAGTAAAGAGTGCACAAATAAATTATCTTTGCATGGCAGAAGATGCACACAGCCAGAACCTATAAACATGGAGTGAGCTCCGCCCTTTCTTTGCATCTCTCCAATATCGAAACATCCCCTGCAGAACTGCAGCTCTGCAAACCACGCCGTCTTCACCAGTGTTACAACAAATTGATTCCTCAAGTACTGAATTGCATCGTAGCTTTGAAGTGCTGTTGAACAGTGACAGGGTGATCAGCCTGCAAGACTCCTCTCGACAATGTCATTCTCTGGTTGAAGTTGCTTTCACACTGGTGTGTGCTTAGACTGCATCCCAGGAGACTGGTACCCGTGATTCGGTTCCCACCTTGACACTGCTAAGTCCAGCTCCCTGATCCCAGCAAGAATTGCAGATCCATGGGTTTATGAGTGTGCCCCCTGGGGTAAGGAAGCTGGATTTAACATCGCAAACTCTGGGAGTCAGCACATGATGCAGGCCTCCCGGAATCCGAGCTAAGCGTCAAGACGACAGGCCACAACCTGCTCCCAGGGCTTCACTGAAGGCGCTCTGTGACCAGAGCACGAGAAGATTCCAAGTGGCTGGCAAAGCTTTCCTATAATTTAAAATGGTCTGTTGCAACACAAACTAAAATAATTTGGAAAGTTTGAGGAACAGTTTATTGTTTTATGGAGGAGGAGCAAGTAAGACCAGGTCATTACACGTTAAACTCTTCCTTCAACCCCTCAATTTATAGCGACATAGAATCATAGAAAATTTACAGCACAGAAGGAGACCATTCGGCCCATCGTGTCCGTTCTGACCGAAAATGAGTCAACCACGTAATCCCACTTTCCAACACTTGGTCCGTAGCCTTGTAGCTCACGGTACTTTCACCTGAAGTGCCGTGAGCTACAAGGCTACGGACCAAGTGTTGGAAAGTGGGATTACGTGGTTGACTCATTTTCGGTCAGAACGGACACGATGGGCCGAATGGTCTCCTTCTGTGCTGTAAATTTTCTATGATTCTATGTCGCTACAAATTAAGTGGTTGAAGGAAGAGTTTAACGTGTAATGACCTGGTCTTACTTGCTCCTCCTCCATAAAACAATAAACGTCCAGGTACTTTTTAAATGAGTTGAGGGTTTCTGCCTCTACCACCCTTTCAGGCAGTGAGTTCGAGACCCCTACCACCCTCTGGGTGAAAAAAGTTTTCCTCAGTTCCCCTCCAATCCTTCTACCAATCACTTTAAATCTATGTCCCCTGGTTATTGATCTCTCTGCTAAGGGAAATAGGTCCTTCCTATCCAGTCTATCTGGGCCCTTCATAATTTTGTACACCTCAATTAAATCACCCTCAGCCTCCTCTGTTCCAAAGAGAACAACCCCAGCCTATCCACTCTTTCCTCATAGCTAAAATTCTCCAGTTCTGGCAACATCCTTGGAAATCTCCTCTGTACCCTCTCTAGTGCAATTACATCCTTCCTGTAATGTGGTGACCAGAACTGTACACAGTACTCAAGCTGTGGCCTAACCAGTGTTTTATACAGTTCCAGCATAACCTCCCTGCTCTTAGATTCTATGCCTCGGCTAATAAAGGAAAGCATTCCATATGCCTTCTTAACCACATAATCTATCTAACCTGCTACCTTTAGGGATCTGTGGACATGCACTCCAAGGTCCCTCACTTCCTCTACACCTTTCAGTATCCTCCCATTTATTGTGTATTCCCTTGCCTTGTTTGCCCTCCCCAAATGCATTACCTCACACTTCTCCAGATTGAATTCCATTTGCCACGTCTCTGTCCATCTGACCAGTCCATTGATATCTTCTTGCAGTCCACAGCTTTCCTCCTTACTCATCTGAACAGTACAATTGTGCTAACACGTTGCGAATACTTTGCATCCAAAACCTATCCTCCCTTAAAGGAGGAGAAGTTAAGGGAATCACTTCTGCACATGCTCCTCCACCTCATTTTTAAAAAAAGGAACCTTTTAAGAGAAGTGTATGTGGAGTAAGGTAATGGGGACCCTTCCTACACTGTCACAGTTTGGGTGGGGGTGTTGCTCACCATCTGACTGCACATTTCTACTGTGTCGATATTAATCCTGCACCATCACCCTGACCAAGGAGATATCTTCATTTCGCTTATGTGTTTGTGGCCTTGCGAAGGGCTTCCTCATTCAGCTCCCTGCTTGCAACCCAAGCTGCTATTGTGATGTGCATCAAATGGGCAGCCAGCGTTTGCACACTTTGCTGGAAAATGGCTACTGGTTGCTGCAGACCAGACAGAAAGGTGAACTCCCAATACAGTCAATGAAACCACCGCCTTATTCTGAGGTTACTTCCCTAATCAGCGTGGACTGGACAGGTATCAGTCACATTTAGGGTACCACAGTGCAGTGGTTAGGTTCCTGAACTAGAAAGAGGCCTGGACTAATAATCTAGAGGACGCAAGTTCAAATCCCACTATGGCAGTTTGAGAATTTGAATTCAGTTTTTAAAAAATCTAGAACGAAGAGCTGGTACCAGTCAAAGTGACCCCGAAGCTGTCGGATTGACGTGAAAATCCAACTGGTTCACTAATGTCCCTTACGGAAAGAAACCTGCTGTCATTACCCGGTTTGCCTTATACATAACTCCAGTCCCACACCAAAGTGCTTTACTCTTAACTGCCCTCTGAAGTGGCCTAGCAAGCCCCTCAGTTGTATCAAACCGCTACAAATAATGAGAATAAAACCGGATGGACCACTCGGCTGCGACCTAGACATCAAATTAGTACAAGACAAAGGCACACCCAGTCTAATCGACCCTGCAAAGTCCTCCTCACGAACATCCGAGGACTGTGAGAGAAAGGGATCACGAGAAAAAAATGGCAAGCGGTTTCCATTCCAAGTTTGAGAGACCGGCAGAAAGCACGCTAACAGTTGGTAGAAGACCCATCATAAGCCATACTGGCTATTTCAAGGAGCTCAGCGTTTCACCACAGGCCCTCACGGCCATGTCAACAGGACAGGCTAACAAGGACCTGCTCAGTTTGAAGCGCCTCAAGTCCTCACTTGATCCTTAGTTTATTCAAACAATTCAGCTCACACAGGGCCAGAAAAACAGCAGCAGAGCCAGGCAGAAAATTCAACATCACGAAGAAGAACAGCTGAAAGGATTAGGATTCAGAGTGCAAGCTGGACAAACTAAGCTGTCTGATTTCTATCCACAATTGGCTCCTTCCATGAAACCACATTCAATATTCTTGGAGGAAAATAAAATGGAATGAAAACAGTTCCCAGTGTCATGGTTTGCATAAATCAGAAATCATTTTGTTGATCGCTTAAAGGACTTTCCACCTTTCCGGAATTCCATGATCCCAGTAGGCGAGTCCTCATCAAGTGTGTGACTGGCACTGTCAACCCCTTACCCTTTCATCAATTGCCCTCAGGGAACGCATGGGGACAGTGATTCTGGCCTGGTTCACGCTAACAGTCAGCAGTCAGAACGGTGCCAATATTTTCTTATTTAAGTACACAGGCAGTCCTTGGGGCTGCACATTCCGTACTACATAAAGAACGCACATGGCCACTCCGAGCCAACACATTCTGTACTTATGTGAAATACACACAAGTGCCATGTGCCATGCTGGGTCTCGCACGACACAACACGCTGAAATCTTGGTGAGAAACAGACATCACGACAATAATGCCCCCCTCTACCTCTCCCTCCTCAAGACCCTCCTTAAAACCTACCTCTTCAATCAAGCTTTTAGTCACCCCTACTAATGTCTCCTTCTTTGGCTCGGTGTCAATTTTTGTCTGATTACGCTCTCATGAAGTACCTTGGGACATTTTCCTACATTAAAGGCGTCGTTTAAATGCAAGTTGTTGTTTTACAACAAGCTGAGCACTTTATTTATCCTGACTAATCCACTGACACACTGAAGCAATTCATCTCAACGGTGGTGGCCAAAAAATAAAGTCTTTCTCCTGCCCATGTACACACTACTACAGAAGAGAGAGAGTAAACCGGAATAAAAATCACTCGCCTTTCTGTATTGAAGACAAAAGATGAGGAACTCTCAGTCTGTAAACACATGGTGCTGCTCCGTCCTCTCCACCCCAGGGTCTGGCTCTACAGCCGGCCAGAAACCAGCATCGGGGCTGGAGAAAACAGGTTGCTGATCGCAACCACTGCGGTGGGAATGTCGAGAGTGAATGTGGCACGACATCAAAAGAGACCCAACTGCCCAGACAACCCAGCCCTCGAAGCCCAAGTAACAAATATTTCCCATTTGTTGGTTTGTCCTGTTTACAAACCTCTCGGTCCTCAAAATTTAAAGGGCTGTTTTTCGCATTGCTGCTGCCTCATTGGTGGATTAATTCTAAGACCAAGGCCTCTGGGAATCAGTTGAGATTAATAGAAACATTAACACACACATGGACAGAAATTTGGGCACTCCTGCATGAGGTCATCACAAATGTATCTAGGCCACTCTGCGACTGTGATTTGCACACTTCAGCTGAGACTGGGGGGCTCAGACTCAGCCAGTTGCAATGAAAGCCTCTTCTCTCTCTAAGGTGTGTAAAGGCCTCACATGAAATTAATTTGGGATAGTTTCAACCCAATACCTAGACAGCACAGGCCCAAAGCTTCCCATAATTTACCACAAATTAGCCACTTGTACACAGGGACAACAACTTGCATTTATATATAGCGCCTTCAATGTAATAAAACATCCCAAGGCGCTTCACAGGAGCATTATCAGACAAAATTTGACACTGAGCCACATAAGGAGGTAGTAGGACAGGTGACCAAAAGTTTTGTAGAAGAGTTAAAGCGTCTTAAAGGAGAAGAGCGAGGCCGAGAAGTTTATGGAGGGAATTCCAGAGCTTGGGGCCTCGACAACTGAAGGCACGGCTGCCGCTGGTGGGGCGAAGGTAATCGGGATGCACAAGAGACCAGAATTGGAGGAGTGCAGAGCTCTCTGAGGTTTGTTGGGTTGGAGGAGGTTACAGAGATAGGGTGGGGGTGAGGCCACAAGTGCAAATATCACACTGGCACGAGCACGGACACATATACAGAACAGACTCACGTGGACGGTCAGACAGACAGTCACTCGCACAGACATACCAAAAACTATTTCTGTTTTTAAAAGCCAGCAAGTTAATAAAGCTTCAATCCTGATAAGATTCCACAGAGCCCTGCCCGACCTCCCCGCCTCTCTCGGCTAAACAGACCAGCTTCCCACAGCACTAACAGCCACTGGCTTATCTTCAAACCTCTGCCTCTCTTCACTGGAAGTGAGATAACTATCAGGACCGCAAGGAGGAAGCCACTCATCAAAAGCAGACAGGCACACACCAGGGCAATCAGTCAGCGGGTTCAACAAGTGTTTAGAAGGCTGTCGTCCCAGAGGCAGCTCGGGTAGAGGGCTGCTGTGAGGTATTCTGGCCCCAAGAGCAGATGACTGAAATGCAGCTGGGTATCTGGCAGTTTGTGGCATCACTGAAAGAGGTTTGGGTCAACTAGTCAAGTGCGGTTAACTTATAATCGGCACAGTATCTTAACAATACAAATCTAACATTGTAGAAAAGCATGAGACACCACATTGAGTTATCAGCTTCCAATCGGTTCATAGCTAAGGTTAAAGAACACCACCAAAAAGCTGAAAATCAACATAAAGTTTCATCAGACTTGGAACCCACATCAACAACATAGAAACATGGAAAATTTACAGCACAGAAGGAGGCCATTCGGCCCACCGTGTCTGTGCTGGTCAAAATAGAGCTACCCAGCCTAATCCGTAACCTTGTAGGTTATGACACTTCAAGTGCATATCCAAGTACTTTTTATATGGGATGAGGGTTTCTGCCTCTACCTCAAGCAGTGAGTTCCAGACCCCCACCACCCTCTGGGTGAAAACATTTCTCCTCAGCTCCCCTCTAATCCTTCGACCAATTACTTTAAATCTATGCCCCCTGGTTATTGACCCCTCTGCTAAGGGAAATAGGTCCTCCCTACCACTCTATGGAGGCCCCTCATAATTTTATACACCTCAATTAAATCACCCCTCAGCCTCCTCTGTTCCAAAGAAAACAACCCCAGCCTATCCAATCATTCCTCATTGCTAAATTTCTCCAGTCCTGGCAATCTCCTCTGTACCCTTTCTGGTGCAATCACATCTTTCCTATAATGTGGAGACCTGAACTGTATGCAGTACTCAAGATGTGGCCTAACTAGTGTTTTATACAGTTCTAGCATAACCTCCCTGCTCTTATATTCTATGCCTCGGCTAATAAAGGAAAGTATCCCATATGCCACCTTATCTACCTGTCCTGCTACCTTCAGAGATGTGTGGACACGCACTCCAAGGTCCCTCTCTTTCTCGACACTTCTCAGTATCCTCCCATTTATTGTGTCATCCCTTGCCTTGTTTGACCTCCCCAAATGCATGACCTCACACTTCTCCGGATTGAATTCCATTTGCCGCTTTTCTGTCCACCTGGCCAGTCCATTGATATCTTCCTGCAGTCCACAGCTTTCCTCCACACTATCAACCATGCGGCCAATTTTTGTATCATCTGCAACCTTCTTAATCATGCCCCCTACATTTAAGTCTAAATCATTAATATATACCACAAAAAGCAAGGGACCTGGTACTGAGCCCTGCAGAACCCTACTAGAAACAGCCTTCCACAAAAACACCCGTTGACCATTACCCTTTGCTTCCTGCCATTGAGCCAATTTTGGATCAAATTTGCCACTTTCCCTTGGATCCCATGGGCTTTTACTTTTTTGACCAGTCTGCCATGTGGGACCTTGTCAAAAGCCTTCAAAGTGGAAAAATGTCCCACGGTGCTCACAGAGGCGTAACCATGTAAAAATGGACACTGAGCCACAGAAGAAGATATTAGGAGAGGTGACCAAAAGCTTGGTCAAAGCGGTGAGTTTTAGAGTGTCTTAGAGGAGGACAGGGAATTAAAGAGGCAGAGATATTTAAGATGGAATTCCAGAGCACAGGGAGCCAATGGTGGGGCGAAGGGAGGGAGAATGCACAACAGGACAGTAAGAGGAATGCAGAGTTCTTGGGGAGGGGGTTTGTAGGGCTGGAGGTGATCACAGAGTTAGGAAGGGACAAGGCTATACAGGGATTTAAATACAAGGATGAGCGTTTTAAATATTCATCAGCACTTCGGATCATTAGTGGGGATCAGTGCAGAGCGAGCGCAGTTGTTACTGGGGGGTGGGGGGGGGGTGGAGGAGGGGGAGGTCAGTACAGAGTGGATGACAGGTACATTCTCTAATGGGAGGGGCAGTGATGCTCAGGGCTGTGCTCGCACGTCGCCTGGGGGGCAGTTTTGAAGTGGCACTGGCAAAGAAGTGGTAGCAGATCAGCATCAGCTCTCACTGGGGATGATGCATCACTCCAATAATAGAGGCAACAGGAGAAAATAAAGCTAGCAGTATTACATAAAATAAAAACAGAATGTTGAATGTTGTATCTAGAATATAAGCTAGGAACAATTTCGTCTTTTACCAGGAATGTACGGTCAGAACAGTCCATTAACAGGGCAGCAATATAAATTTGCCAACAAAAATAGAAATATCCTTAAGATTTGAGACTGTGGAATTCCTATTGTAATAATAGATCAGTTTGTCACATCTCACAGAGCAGAGACTTTGTGGTGAATAAATTATGGCCTCAGATTTGGTCTTTGGATAAGTCTGTACAGGACAATGCCCAGTGCACCTGATGTACTAAAAATGATGTACAATGGTTATAATCCAACAGGCAATGTGGGACACAGAATGTAAAATGTGCACATATGGACAGAAAAGGATAGGGATGGGGGAGGGGAGTTGTTGGATCTGTCATCTTTGCTGTTTTGAGTGCTGTCAGGAGTCTGCAAGCTAATAGCTATGACTGTCACGTTAAAGAGTTCTCATTTCCCACGTTGCCCGATTCAACTTCTCTGAACCCTGCCCTCAATATGCTAATAGTGTACGGCAGAGTTCACACTAAACCTTAAGCAGGCTGCCTTTGGGAGTGTAAACCACATGGGGTCACCCCGGCCCCAATCTCCCACCAGGGAGACTTCTTTAAACAAACATTATTTGAATATTTAACTGAATAACTATATTTAGATTATATACAATTTTCAATTTTGTTTTAAACACACAGAACGACTAGCGTTTTATATGGTACCTTTAATGTAGGGAAAATGTCTCTCATCATTTTACAAAAGGTGTGAGGCTGAGCCAAAGGAGGAGAGATTAGGAAGGATGACCAAAAGCTTGGGCAAAGAGGTGGGTTTCTAAAGAGGGCAAATGAATTGTGTTATATACTAGAAATACCTCTGAGGGGAGGGGGACTGGATGGTGCTGTGTGTTAGACCCCCTGTGAGGGGAGGGGGGGACTGGATGGTGTGTGTATTAGACCCCCTGTGAGGGGAGGGGGGAATTGGATGGTCCTATGTGTTGAGTCTTTAAGGGGGGGGATGGGGGAGAACTGGATGGTGCAATGTGTTGGACATTCTGTTTGGTCGAGCTTTTTTTTTACCATTTTACCACCAGAACCCAGGATGGTACAGAGGCCAGACCAAAAGTATAAAGTGCCATACAACGCCAGTTTGTCCAATTGCAACACAGTCGCCCCTGAACCTAAGAAAAAGTATGTCCTGACACATTCTCAGTGGTTTGAAATTTGAACACTGCAGACAGGCATAAACAAATCCAGCTGCTTAAATCTCCCTGGGTGCAATTTACTTAAATGAAGTCCATGTGAAAAGCCTCCACTTGCTGGTGTGAACCATTCCAGGGCTTTGAGGTTAGTGTTACCACATGCGCTCACATCTCGCACTGCAGTTGGAAGCAAAACACAGGCTCAAGTGGATGACTAAAGTTTTCCAATTGTCTGAGTGCAGCGTTTGGAGCTTGCTGTCGATGCAGTAATCTTATCTCAGCAGGAGTGCTCACATTACTTATTAACACCAGTGCGCCCTGATATTTGAAGTTCTGTGCATTCATTTCACTTGTCCACAGGGCAAACTGCACTTAAAGTGGCCTGCTCCTTCCCTTAGCAGATTGAAGGTTCGATTACAGTAATGGTCGCAGCTTGCAATCTTAGTACAGGTTCTGTTCTTAACTTTTTTGTTGTTGCTATTTTTAATGAAACAAGTGATATTTTTTCCCCTCCTAATAGTATGATTATGTGGAATTTTAATTAGCCGAATATTGCCTGCTAATTCACTGGAGAACCAATTCCAATTGAAGCATTTACAAGACTTCAGCAGAGCAGGAAGAGCTGAAAAAATGAGGGGAATGTGAAAAAGTTGCTCTTACAGTACAAGCTTTCACAGGAGTTCAGGGATCAACATTCATCTAAGTCAAAAGTCAGCAAACAAAGCTCAAATTAGTGATGGGGTTTGGTTTTGTAATGCTCTAATTCCAGCTTTTCAGGGTTCAAGTGATACAAGATGAAAGAAGTCATGCCAGGGAAATCAGAATGCAGCAGAGCCAAACTGCCACTAACCCTATCTGCAGGCTACAGCACACCAACCTGGCAATGACCAAGGACAACTACCTTCGCAGGCTCTAGGTCAGCAAGGAGGCAAGTTGAAGATCTGCGCTATCTGCTGCAAGGATGCCTGTGGTCAACTTGCATCATCTGGATGGCAGTGCCAGCGACGATGGCAGTCAAGGTTACCTCCACCCTCAACTTTTTTTGCCATCACCACCTGCCAGGCATGTGGCACTGCTTCTCCTGTGGAGACAGTGCCCTGGAGTACCAAACGGAACAACACTCACATCCGCCTCATGATGTAGCATTCTTTATTCATCATCCCATCAAACAAGAGCTTCAGGTTCTACATCACTCCATCATTCCCTCTCAGACTCGATTTCATGCTTCCACGTGCATTCTGCCTTTCCATGGGCTTTTCCAGCCACTTAATTTGCCCCAGACAGCCTTTGGAAAGGCTGAAACAATTTCTGACCCCCCACTTATCTTTGAGTGGCCGTATCTCTTCACATTTTCCATGCTGACACACCCAATTTCCAACCCCTCCCTTTGGCCAACTCCCATTTAGCAGCAGGCCCAATATGGCCTGGAACATTTAGCACTGTACATTTAACTGGTGCCGATCTCAGGAAATCCCATGAGATTAGACCAGAGTTGGTTCAGCCAGCATTACGCTTGCTGCTCTAAAATCCTGGCGCTATAGCAACAGAATCAAAAAATACCCTAATATGTTGGAATATTAATCTTGGCCAAGTTTGGAGCAGTCTCACTTTTAATGCACTGTATCACCAGGATCTAACGTAATCCCTGTTCTTCTCTACAAGAAAAGAGTTATCATTAAAAAAATAGATCGACTGAATCTAGAGTATTTTTCAGCAAGTGAGGCAGCATCTGTGGAGAAAGAAACAGAGTTAACGTTTCAGGTCAGAACCTTTCTTCGACCTGAGACATTAACTCTGCTTCTTTCGCCACTGATGCTGCCTGACTTGCTGAGCCTTTCCAGTATTTTCTGTTTTCACTTCAGATTTCCAGCATCCGCAGTATTTTGTTTTTGCTTGGGTATTTTTGCTGTACTTCCCCATGGATCACTGAAAACAGCCATCAGCATTAAGGGTACAGGTAGCATCACTAACTGCAGCAAGCTGAGACCACGTTGTGGAACCGCAAGTGATGGACTCTCACGCAGGGTGGGAGCAGTTCTTATTTGAAGGATACTGTTATGTTACCATGTCTGAAAAGCACACTTGAGAACGACGTCCAGCCGATCAGCATTTACCATTTCTTGTCTGCGCAAAATCTTCCATGTTCCTGTTTTGCTTCCTCTCTCCTGCACATGGAATTCTCAGATTGTCTACAAAGTAACTTCACACCCATACTGCTCATGAGCACCAGAAGCTGCCCATCCTTTCACGTACGTGTGTGTGTGTGTGTGTGTGTGTGTGTGTGTGTGTGTTTTTTCCTCCCCCTCTTCTGGAGTACACAGGCCTCCTTCCCATCTCTTCCGTGTGGTGCAAGGCTGCACATCCTCCGCGAGGTGTTAGAGGTGCGCAACCCATCACAAATTTCATGTCCAGTAGCGAGACTCTCAAGGTACCAGTAGTTTTATTGATGCAGTTGGAAAAATGGAGCTGTCTCACCACCAGCAGTGAACAAGTTAAACTTGAAGTTGCCAAGTACTCAAAAAAAATCATCCATCAACACACTGCTTCTCAGTAAAGAAAGCAGGTCATCGGGAGTTCACAACTTAGAGTAGCAGATTAGTGTGGCAAAGCAAAGTTCTCAACCACTCTCCCTACAGCCATCAGCACCCTTCTCCTCAAAAAAGTTCCTCTCAACCCCCACCCCCCCCCACCCCATTCTCCCCAACCACACCATCAGTATCAGTGGCACTATGTGCTTTTTCTAGTCTTTCATAGTATAGAATCTTTTCAGCACAGGGGGAGGCCATTCGGCCCATCATATCTGTGCCGGATCTCTGAAAGACCTATCCATCCAATCCCATTTCCCTGCCCTTTCCCCATACTCTTTCATTGGAGTAGGCCATTCAGCTCATCGAGCCTGTTCCACCATTTAATTAGATCCGTAACCCTTTATACCCTTGCCTAACAAAACTATCAATCTCAGTTTTGAAATTTTCAATTGAACCCCGGTCTCAACACCTTTTTGGGGGGGGGGGGGGGGGGGGGGGGGGGAGTGTTCCAGATTTCCATTACCCTTTGTATGAATAAATGTTACCTTACATCACCCCTGAACGGCCTAGCTTTTTAAAGATTTATCCCTTTAAATGCTGTGGATTCTGCTTCTACCACCACTGCTGGTTGGGCACTCCATGTTCCAATTCTCTTAACCTCTTCTCCTTTGTTCATCTTAATATTATGCTCTCTAGCTGCCGACTCACCAACCAGTGGAAAGAGTCTCCCCCCCCTCCCCCCCCCCCCACCCCCCAACAATGTATCTTACCAAAACCCCTCATAATTTTGAGCACATTTATCAGATCTCCTCTTCACCACCTTCATTCCATGAAAAGAGCCTGTTTCTCTAATCACTGTTTTCTAAAAATCAGTGCACAGCTCAAAGCACCAGAGAGCTTTTATTTGCCACTGAATCGAGGGACTGGTTAACGCTTGTTACCATTTTAAGGCATTTTGTAAGGGAATCCTGGATCAAGCCTGAACCTACAGGATCCAGCCAATCAGATTATTGCATTCCAAATGCTGCGAGTGAATGGAAATTATCACTGTGAAAATCAAAACACACTTCTAGCCTAGGCCCACTCATAAATCTCCATTAGCTCCCTCCCAAAACTCTACTGCTCCTTATTCAGTCTCACAGAGAAACGATCCATTATCATAGCTAAATCATGCCTGTTATAAAGAGTGCAACAAAGATGTACTGTATTCCAAATAGCAAAAGCACAAGATACAATGCAGTCTTCATCTTCCACCCCTGTCTGGTGAAGACCACTGCCCATTATTCTCCAGTTACTTCAAGTCAACAGACCACATTCCTGTTCAATATTACAGACCCCAGCATAGGAACATAAGAAGATAGGAACAGGAGTAGGCCATTTAGCCCCTTGAGCCTGTTCCGCCATCAATGAGATCATGGTTGATCAGTGACCTAACTCCACATACCCGCCTTAGCCCCATATCCTTTAATACCTTTGGTTAACAAAAATCTATCAATCTCAGATTTAAAATTAACAATTGAGCGAGCATCAACTGCCATTTGCGGAAGAGAGTTCCAAACTTCTACCACCCTTTGTGTGTAGAAGTGTTTCCTAACTTCACCCCTGAAAGTCCTGCCCCTAATTTTTAGGCTCTGTCCCTTAGTCCTAGTTTTCCCAACCAGCAGAAATAGTTTCTCTCTATCTATCCTATCAGTTCTCCTTAATATCTTGAAAATTTTGATCAAATCACCACTTAATCTTCTAAATTCCAGGGAATACAACCCTAGTTTGTGTAATCTCTCTTCATAATTTAACCCTTGGAGTTCAGGTATCATTCTAGTAAATCTGCACTGAGCTCCCTCCAAGGCCAATATATCCTTCCTACGGTGCAGTGCCCAGAACTGAACACAGTACTCCACTTGTGGTCTAACTAGAGCTTTGTATAGCTGTAGCGTTACTTTTACCCCCTTGCATTCTCGTCCTCTAGATATAAAGGCCAGCATTCCATTATCCTTTTTGATTATTTTCTGTACCTGTCCATGACATTTTAATGATCTATGTACATGGACCCCTACGTCTCTTTGGACTTCCACTATTTCGAGCTTTTCACCATTTAGAAAATACTCTGATCTATCCTTTTTAAGTCCAAAGTGGATGACCTCACACTTGCCTACAATGAAATCCATTTGCCACAGTTTTGCCCACTCAATCTATTAATATCTCTCTGTAATTTTATGCTTCCAACTACACTGCTTGCAATGCTGCCTATCTTTGTGTCATCGGCTTGTGTGGCTCTCTATTCCATCATCTAAGTCGTTAATAAATACAGTGAATAGTTGAGGCTCCAACACAGATCCATGTGGGACACCACTAGTCACATCCTGCCAATTTGCACTCATTATTTCTCCATGTAAAAGTCACTCCCACCAAAAAAAAAATTCAAAACAGGTTGGGTTTGTATCCAATGAGGTGAGAACGGTGTTATCATAGAATCATACAGCACAGAAGGATGCTATTCAGCTCACAATGCCTGTGCCGGCTCTCTGAAAGAGCTATCAATTAGTCCCAATTTTTACTTTTTAAGTATATATCCAATTCCCTATTGAATCTGCTACCACCACCCTTTCAAGCAGTACATTTCATATCATAATGACTTGCTGCATTCAAAAATCTCTCATCTCTCCTCTTTTGCCAATTATTTTAAATCTGTGCCCTCTTGTTACCAACCCTCCTGCCAGTGGGAACAGTTTCTCCTTATTTAATCTATCAAACCCCATATTAATTTTGAATAACTCTATTAAATCTCTCCTTAACCCTCCCTGCTCTGAGGAAAACAATCTCAGCTTCTCTAGTCTCTCCACATAACTGAAGTCCCTCATCCTTGATATCCACCTGAAGCTCGTCATGCCAATGCTTCTCTACTTTCAACTCTTCGGTTTCAAACTCCAGTCTACATCATTAAAATAAAGCAGATTAAATTCTGCCCAATAGAGTCCAAGTAACAACTGTGTTATCAGAACGACTTCAGAAACCAATTTAGACCAGTGCTTCAGTCCAGGGCATTTAATTTCCCTCTACTTTTGTGGTTTCGCCAGACAAAGAGATGCCTCCTAAAACCGACAGCTCAGGTGTTGTTGACTGGGAGGGGGCAGGAGAGAGAATGCTCCTTCCAAATTTCCCACTATCCATGTGCAGGAGTACCTAACAGCCACTCACCACCTTCCCACAATAGCACATCCCAGATCAGCAACTCAGTCAGTGTGAACCTGCATCTTACCATCCCAGCAGCTTCAGTGTGTCACCGGGGCACCTTTCAATAACAGTGACGCTTCCACTACTCTGCAACGTAGCATTCAAAGAACCACATTCAGTGGAAGAAAATAAGCATTATAAGCAATACCAACTCCAACTTTCCAATACCATTATCCGTCTGCCCTCTCAGGTGGACGTAAAAGATCCCACGGCACAATTTTAAACAGAGCAAGGGAGTTCTCCCTGGGCAATATTTATCCCTCAACCATCACTAAAACAGATTATCTGGTCATTATCACATTGCTGCTCGTGGGAGCTTGCTGTGCACAAATTGGTTGCTGCATTTCCTATATTACAACAGTGACTACACTCAAAAGAAGTACTTCATTGGCTGTAAAGTGCTTTGGGACATCCTGAGGTCATGAAAGGCACTATATAAATGCAAATCTTTCATTCTTTTATGTGGAGGGCAGCACCAAATAAAACTCCTGCCATCTGAGGTAAATAACAGGAAGCAGCAGTTAATCAGGACCTGTCCTCGGGGGTTGTGACCGATCTGGGTTTGAACTTTTACCCCCAATAGGAGGTTTCCACCAAAACTCATTCCGTTCAGCAGCTGGTGAGGAACATGGGTTCAAGCTCTGCCTCAGCCACGTGCCAGCAGTGCCACACACGGCACTACTCACTGCGTTTCATCGACTGTGCCCTCGCGTGCTCCTGTTCCACACCTTCGCGCCTCACCGCACATATACTGCTTTTAAAAAAAAACCTTCCCTCTTTTGGTTCGGATCTAATTTGTAAAAATCACTTCATAAACATGGCCCAACTAAGGCCTTTTCAACTGAAGGAACAACTCGGGTGTTTAGTCTGAGCATTTAAAAAAAAAATAAAAATAAGTACACATCTGTGTTTGTCTGGCAGTATCAAAACGCATGATGTGAAAGCCTGGCTGTTTGGAGACCACATTCTAAACAGCCACCCTGGCAATAATGCAAAGATCACGGTCAATAAAATTCGATGCCCCGTTATATAAAATCCCAAAAGGGTGTAACACACGTATTGGCATTCTAGCACATTGGTCAGACGGGCCCTGGATATCAATCCACTAAAAAGTTACATGGATTTTAGAGATGAAATATAGCTTGCCTCATTTTGTTTTTTTAAACGTCTGCAAGCCACAACCTGCTTGACTGTAGTTCTCACCACAACCCACAGATCAGACGTTGCAGGTTCCTTTATTAAACCAAAAGCTCAACGCCAAGAAAGCTCATACATATTACTTTCTTACCGTCTTCCGTTTCCTGCCAGACAATCCCTTCTAGATTCACACTTGTCCCTGGTTCACAGGGGCCTAGGCACTCGGGCTCTGTCTCGAGTCCAACATCGCAGGTATTGACTGCGATCGAGCGTGTACGGACCATGATCTGCTCCACTGGGGATGCAACACCACTGTTCACGGGAGGCAGGAGATGAAGGGGTGGAGGGGCTGGGGTGGAGGCAGGGGAGTCCATCTGCGGGGAGAAGAAAGTTAAACACACGTTATACACAAGGAATCCATATTTCTTTTTTGTTAAAACTTTCAATGCCATTTTCTTTGCTGGGTTAGATTCCAAAGCATCGAAAGCTGCAAATAAATTAACTATCCTGCACCCAATGATAAGCCGGCTGAGAAATAAATCTGAAAAACTGCCATCGGATCACAGTTTCAGCACTGGTGGTCCTGCAGTTACAGTACTAGAGCACTGGACACACAACGAGGAGGATAGAACTATGAAGTCCATCCCTGACTAATATTTACACTTGACCTTCCAGGTTTCATCAATCAATACCAAGTCTTTCATGGAGAGGGAGGAAATAACAAAGTTCTTGAAGACTGCCCTGCCCTACCCACAGACTGTCAATACAGAGATACTAATAGAGCTCGTAGGAACACACCAGACTTAGGGTTGCCAACTGCCCAGGATTGTCCTGGAGTCTCCAGGATTTAAAGATTAATCTCCTGGAAGAAGCTGCTTTATCATTTTGAAAGTGTTCGTATGGAAATCCACTGGTTACGACCAGTGAGGGGATGTCAACAGGTATCACCTCGTGGATAAGGCTCCAGAATGCACATTTGCCAACATTTCCCCGAGTATAATGTTGGGCCATTTTTAAAAACAAATCATTTTATTTATAAGCTTAAAAAATAATTTATTTAGGACACCGCTGCAAGCAACTGGGAGAAAAATCAATGGGGCGTTAAAAATGTTTTTCCCATTTTCTTTGACACTTTCATTTATTAGTTATTAAAAATTGTGGAGCTGGAAAAAAAAGGCTGTTTGACTGTCAGTCAACAATCATCCAATCGGGTAACAAAGACTCTACTCTGTTTCCAATTGGCCTGGGAAGGCACTGAGCCACAAGGATGGACGTTCAGGCGAGCAATACCGGGATCGTGGGGGCGGAGCAGTGAGATGAACCCGCCCAGAATACATCCAACCAGAGTTGGCTACTCAGACCGCCAATTCAGATTCCAACAGAAGTCGCGCGGCAGAGCTGGACTCCAAGATCATAAAGACCAACAGCTAGTAGGAAGGCATCGCACTCTGAATTCAGTAATGGATAAAGCTAACAGTGAAGTACTGGGCTCCCAATTCAGAAACCAGAAGAACACTGCACTCCAAGTTCAAAGAGTCCAAGGAAGCTGGTGGAACAGCATGGCGGTCATTCAAAAGTCCTGTTCAAGTGACATTTGAACTCATTTCCCCAGTTTTTAAGCCTTAGAGAGGGCATTCCATCTTGGAGTGTTGTCAAAGTGTCAAGTAGGGGCACGAAACCAGCAGTCTCGTAACTGGTCACTGGTGAAGACCAGCAACTATACCAAGTCTTCAACAAGTCTAACAACCACTGTGACATCCTGTTTGGACCAATATAGAGGAGTCCAAAACTAGAAGTCATAAATATAAGATATTCACTAATAAATCCAATAAGGAATTCAGGAGAAACTACTCAAGAGTGGTTCGAACGTGGAACTCACTACCACATGGAGTGGTTGAGACGAATAGCATAAGTGCATTTAAGGGAAAGCTAGATAAGCATATGAGGGAAAAGGAATAGAAGGATATGCTGATAGGATGAGAATGAAGTAGCATAGGAGGAGGCTCGTGTGAAGCATAAACACCGGCACAGACCAGTTGGGCCGAATGGCCTGTTTCTGTGCTGTAAATTTCATGTAAATCTATGTAATATTTACAGGTTGATTAGTTAGCGTAAATTAAAAAATTCACCTCCCTTTCCCACTACACAATTCCCTCACAAAATATTTTTTTTGAATCAATGAATGTCCAGACAGTGCATCAGACGCTCCGTTTGTAAAGAGCAGCCAGTTGGCGAGCTTCTGGCTGCTCCGAGCAGAGGCTGAGCACAAGGCACGTCATCCATTCCACATGAGATCTCACTGAGGGGAAACGATCGATTGTGATGGGCATTGCTAACAACGCGTTTTATTCCAACGGTAATTAAAAGCAATTGAACCAGGGAATGGGGGACGCAGTTGCCTTTCACCTCTGGGTCCTGGACTCAAATCCAACCCTGACCTAGAGGATGAACGTCTCTATCGGCTGCCTGTAGGGGCCATGAAATAATGAGCAGCCTAAATTCAGTGGACATGTCACTAATTGTACCAATTGCACTCAGAGGTCACAGGATGGCTGGTGTGGGAAACGGATAAAGTATGACACTGAGGCAGTTGTAGGTGCTCTCATAAGGTTGGGGCTGAGTAGAGGGAGCTTTACTCTGCATTCAGCTGTGCTATAACTGCATCTGTCTGTGCTTGATGCCAACATTGGGTACCTGATATAGGAAAACTTTATTCTGTAGCACTGACATCCTTCACCTTGATGGGCACAAAACTTCACTATATAAAAATAAATAAATCGTTACGGTTGCAAAAAAAGTTTCAAACATCATATCTCAGTTAGCAGGTACAGCCAACGACCTGTCTGCAAAACTTTAAAGTTTCTCCCCCGCCCGAGGCATCGACTCCTCGTTGGGTATGGTCCAAAGGACCCAGCCAGCCACCCCATCAAGTGGTCACTCATCAGAGGTGATCGAGATAGATGTCAGCAGATTATCTAACTGCAGGAAGCATCAGAACCACATCCAATTCTGTCCTCACCAGACGTCCACACACATCAGGGAACGCAGTATAGTGATCAGAGGCAGGAACCCCGGCTAGTCTTTCCCTCTGCACCTCAAACGCTGAGCATGATTGGAGTTCCCCTGCCACCGCTCAGCTAACTCAAACCTGTGATCTTCCTAATTTGTATGGCTCAGTTGCTCACTATCTTAACCAGCTGAGGCATCAAGGTGGTACTTTTATTATTTAGGAAACACTGAATTATTTATCACTGTCAGTTGCACTCCACCTTAAAAGGGAAGTGTGTTCTACTCAATGGTCACATATGCTCTAACCATCAGAAACGAGATATTTGTACAGTGGTCATGAATTCTCAGACTTGTTACTGTGTTTTGTGTGCTAACACAGTCAGTCATTCAGTAGACTACACGTTCCTTCTACACTGTTTTTAAGAGCATAATTTGTGTCTTTTAAAATAAAAGCAGGCTAGCTCAATTTTCGGCTGTCCCGTGAGGCCTGCAATGCTGAAAGAGCACTCCCCATTCAGGCTCTGTAACAGCCCGAATCTGAAGAATTCTTCAGAAAAACACATCTGTTGGTAAATGCACCATGAACGTTATTGCAAAACCGAGCCAGACAGACCGGGACTGTCTGCTTTCTACATTAAAAGCACTATATAAATGCAAGTTGTTGTGTAAAGTCTGCAGATCTCAGCTACGATCAGCCTGACTGCCTCTTTTCCCGTGAAGTTTCCACTCCTGATTGCAGTCCAATTACGTCACGCAGGAAATTGCATGCGTGTGTCTGTCAAGCTCGATCTAATGCCCACCCACAACCATCCACACCCCCAGCCCACCCCAACCTTTCAACACTCACCGTCTGGGCTCACTCATTAAGAACTGCAACTTGGACGAGGTGCCAGAGGAACACTGGGACCAGTGTGTCTGCACCGCAGCAGTTGGCCATGCTTTCAACTCATGAAAATTAGGTGCATTTTTAAATGACGAACGCAAGACCACAGGTGAATCCCATAGCATCAGTGTTGTCAGCAAGTGCTCAAAGTCAATACAATTATAGTGAAGATCGCAAGTGCTCATATACACGTAAAATGCAACTCACTTTACTTACATGGAAATCCACACACACTTTTTTTTGGATGCTTGGAGGAAGTCGATGGAAATAATACAGGGTGTGTGGAGGTGGTGCGGGGGGGGGGGGGGTGGAGAAATGATGCAGTGATCAGATAATGTTGCATTTGTCTGGGACAAAT
Organism: Heptranchias perlo; assembly: GCF_035084215.1. NCBI lineage: Eukaryota > Metazoa > Chordata > Chondrichthyes > Hexanchiformes > Hexanchidae > Heptranchias > Heptranchias perlo. Next base: position 7,058,735 of record NC_090362.1, read on the forward strand.
ATGGCAATGTTGTAACTTGCCCTGGCCAGAGTGGAGCTGGCATCAATGAAATTGGCTACTTCCCCAAAAACATTCTGCATGCTGATTTCAAAACAATAGATGGTGTTACAATTCAGGCTACTTCCCAATATTCTGCTCGTGCTCAAAATCAAGTCAGCTTCGAGGCAAATCCGTGCTTCCTATAAACTGTAACTTAACCTCTTGTACAAAGTATGGGACAGGGTGTCACAGATTAAACAATGTACTCTTGTGTGTAACCACTGTGTATTCCCAATCTCTCTGAAAGGTGGGCAAACACTATAGTGATAAATCAGCATGCTAGTTCAAATTTATGCAAGATTAAAATTTGTACAAAAGAATACATCAGCAAATAAAAATAACAGTCCTTAATTCTCACCGTTGACTGCGTCCACTGAAAGTTCTACATGAAACACTCCGTGGCCTCCACAGACCTCCAACTTGTCGCAGTGAGTTAGACATATGATGAACTAGGTGAACTAAAGGTATGGCTGGCAGCTGTCATATTTATCCCCATTCTGGGAGCCTCTAGTTATGGAGCTGCCGATCAAAACTAGCAAAGACACAAGGGAGCACCATGACCATGGCACCAGCTTGACTGCACAGTTCACATCTGGTTTGGGTCTTGCATACTCAATAAGGCCTCGACAAGGCATAAATGAATTAGACCTGGAGATAGCAGACTGAACTGCAGATCAAAACACCTGGCCTGCATTCCGAAGATCCAACATGTTGTAAACAACAGAGCAAAGAACACAAGCATCTAACACAGTCACTTTAAAAACACTGTCATTTCCTCTCAGAGAATTAAAGTTACCAAAGAAAACAACTTGCATTTTCACAACATAAACCAGCTGATAAACTGTTGCTCAAAGAACGGTGGGTCCCCAAACTAAATGGGTGTGTTTGCCCAGCTCCACCTGACAGACACAAAGACAACAGAAATGTCTCTCAGAAAACAGTTCATCTATTTTACACTGTTACACGATACTTGGCATAACTATAAATTAAACGGAAAGATAATACGGAATTGGTATTGATCTTGGATCGATCACAGGTGGAGTGATGAATCAATCTATAATTAACTTCCTGATTTTATTTGGAACCCATTTTCTAACTTTCAGGCCGAGCAATGGTCAGCCCAGTAGTTGCAGCTATTTGAATGACAAATATAAAAATATCAATAAATTTGCTTGGATTTCAGCAACGGTTTCTATGACACAATTTGGAAACAAAACTAGAATCAATACCAATGACCCCTTCCGATTTTTGAAACTTCTGAAATCCACCCCACCCTCAACAGAAGCAATTGAAAGGAATCGCCGTCCTGTGACCTGCACTTTTCATTACTGTTTCCACCCACCATCTCCCCTCCCTTCCTGACTTTCTGCTGAGCTTTGGCTCTACGGGTATTAAGGGCCCTCTGGTAGCTCCCGCCAAGTGCCCATTATTCACGCGTGAGCCTCGACAATGAATGTTGGCTGGCTATTCAACTGCGGGAGGGAGGGAATCATAGCCACACCTAATCACGTCCTCACCCCACAACTGGCAGGGGTCACTGGGTATCGACCAAGATCAGGAAACTGGCTGAACGACCCCTCTCTAACCCAGGAGCACTGAGGCCCAGTTTTAACACCTATAGAATCATAGAAAGGTTACAGCACAGAAGGAGGCCATTCAGCCCATCGAGTACACGCCGGCTCTATGCAAGAGCAATCCAGCTAATCTCACTCCCCTGCCCTATCTCCATAGCCATGCAAATTTTTTACTTTCAAGTGCTTATCCAGTTCCCTTTTGAAGGCCATGATTGAAGCTGCTTCCACCATCCCCTCGAGCATTGCATTCCAGATCCTAACCACTCACTGTTGAAGAAAGTTTTTCCTCATGTCACCTTTGGTTCTTTTGCCAATCCCGTAAATCTATATCCTCTGGTTCTTGACCCTTCCACCAATGGGGGCAGTTTCTCTCTCTCTACTCTGTCTAGGCCCTTCATGATTTTGAATACCACTATTAAATATCCTCGCAACCTTCTCTGTTCCATGGAGAACAACCCCAGCTTCTCCAGTCTATCCACGTAACTAAAGTCCCTCATCCCTGGAATCATTCTAGTAAATCTCTTCAGCACCCTCTCTAAGGCCTCCACATCTTTCTTAAAGTGCAGTGTCCAGAACTGGACACAATACTCCAGTTGTGACCGAACCAGTGTTGCATAAAGGTTCAACGTAACTTCCCTGCTTTTATACTCTATGCCTCTATTTATAAAGCCCAGGATCCCAATGGCTTTTTTTAACCGCTTTCTCAACCTGCCCTGCCACCTTTAACGAATTGTACACATATACCCCCAGATCTCTTTGTTCCTGTACCCCTTTTAGAATTCTGCCCTCCAGTTAATATTGCCTCTCCTTGTTCTTCCTACTGAAATGTATAACTTCGCATTTTTCTGCATTAATTTAATCTGCTACGTGTCCACCCATGCCACCAGCATGTCTATGACCTCTTGAACTCTATCACTATCCTCCTCACTGTTCACTACCCATCCGAGTTTTGTGTCATCTGCAAATTTTGAAATTGTGCCCTGCACTCCCAAGTCCAAGTCATTAATATATAATCAAGAAAAGCAGCGGTCCCAGCACCGACCCCTGGGGAACAACATCGTATCCCTCCCTCCAGTCCGAAAAACAACCGTTCACCACTACTCTGTTTCCTGTCACAGAGTCAATACAGTATCCACGTTGCTACTCCCTTTTATTCCATGGACCGCAGTCTTGATGACAAGCCTAGCTTGCGGCACTTTATCAAACGCCTTTTGAAAGTCCATATACACCACATCAGCTGCGTTGCCCTCATCTACCCTCTCTGTTACCTCATCAAAAAACTCTATCAAGTTATGATGTGGAGATGCCGGTGATGGACTGGGGTTAACAATTGTAAACAATTTTACAACACCAAGTTATAGTCCAACGATTTTATTAAAAATAAAATCGTTGGACTATAACTTGGTGTTGTAAAATTGTTTACAATCTATCAAGTTAAACACGATTTGCCTTTAACAAATCCATGCTGACTTTCCCTAATCAATTTGCATTCGTCCAAGTGACTGTTAATACTGTCCCGGATTATCGTTTCTAAAAGTTTCCACCACCAAGGTTAAACTGATTGGCCTATAGTTGCTGGGTTTATCCTTACACCCTTTTACTGCCCATTCCTGTGGAGATCTGATAACTCAGCACGACTGGCTATCAAACCTGCACCTTCCTGGTCTGTACAGCTCAGTTAATCACTGGGCCATCAGAGGAGACGACCCCGCAATTTTAGTAGCCAAATAATACCTGGGCTTAGAGGGTTAAATTATGAGGACAGAGTGCATAAATTTTGCTTGTATTCCTTTGAGTTTCGACTGTTAAGGGGAGATCGTATCGAAATGTTTAAAATGTTAAAAGGATTCGATAGGGTTGATACAGAGAAACTATTTCCTCTGGTGGGGGAATCCAGAACAAGGGGACATAATCTTAAAATTAGAGCCAGGACATTCAGGAGTGAAATCAGGAAGCACTTTATCACACACAGGGTAGTAGAAAGCTGAAATTGGTGCTTTCAAGACTGAGATCAATGGATTTTTGTTAGGTAAGGGTATCAAGGAATATAGAGCTACACCGGGTAAATGCAGTTAAGGTACAGATCAGCCATGATCTAAATGAATGGCAGAGCAGGCTCGAGGGGCTGAATGGCCTACTCTTGTTCCTGTGTGCGTCTGTTTGTGGCATGCATTGGACAATATGGGGAAGGGAGGGACCCATGAGGCTCAGAACAGACATCATGTATCACCCACTTACCCAGCATTTCAATCAAACACCAATTCATTTTTATTTTTAGTCTACACGGGAGAAAAGTTCCCAAATGCTTGATTTCCACTCAGGCAGCCATTTGGAACCTTGGAATGCTGCCTTTCATCACAAACCCCAATGGTGCACTAATTATTAAAATACTGAAAGATTAATTAATGGGATAAATACATATTGGTTTTGGACTAAACTTTTGGATTTCGGAGTAGCCTGTCTGGAAATTTCTGAAATGTAAACCAGACACCAAAATTCTTGTTTATAAAATTGAAGTTCCCCCATCCCATTTACTTCTGTGTTCTGATGATGAGGAAACTTTAATCAACTAATAAAGGTGATTAAAAGTTTTCAGCAAATTTTCATCAGCGGTGGGGGGGGCGGGGGAAGAGAAAAAAAAATCAGATCCCAACCCATGATCCCATCTCCAGGCATCGCGATCCTAACCCCGGCCCAGTTTAGAACGTAGGAATGTACTGAACTGCATAAGACCTATTTTGGCATCTAGCCTGTCCCATTTTCTAAGAAATGTCCTCTCACACGATATCATACCCAACTCCCAAATTTTTTCCAGGTACTTGTCTAATTCTCTCTTGAATTTGCTGATACATTCAGCCCCCGGTGCCTCCCAGTGCTGACTATTCACACTCTTTGTGGAAAGTAGATTAATCACAACTGTTTTTTCACCCTCCCTATACAGAACACAACAAAAACATTGTAACTTTGCAGGAAGGAGTCAATCCGAGTTCCAGTATCAGTCCCAGGTGATTTGATGGTGCAGTTTCTAGGCTGGCCACCCAGTAATTTTGGGAATCGAGAAGTGGACCGAACAGGTCAAGTGCTGTTGTAGCCAAGAGACGATGGCTTCCTTCTGTGCTATAAACTTCTGTGGCTCTACAGCTTCTAAAGACACTGTGCATGTGCTGAGCAGATCATTTCCCATCCACACGATCGATCCCCACTTCACTCCCAGTTTTTTTTTTAAATGATAACGTCCAGTCAGGGGCTGCAGTAGGCAACAAGTACAAGTTAACTATTGAAAAAAAAACGTAGCTTGCAGCAGCTGACCTTCACCTGACAGCGCCATCTTCTTGGCATTTCTGAAGCCAAGGCACAGAAACTTGCTGTTTCCTCACCTCACCTCTGCTCCCAGCACTCCCACCAAAAGCAATGTAATTGACCTGGCTACTGGAGCAAGTCAGAGGCTGGGTATGCTGCAGCGAGTGGCTCACCTCCTACCTCGGGAAAGTCGTTCCACCACCTACAAGGCACAAGTCAGGAGTTTGATGGAATACCCTCCACTGCTGGATGGGCGCAGCTGCAACAACACTCAAGAAACTCGACATTATCTTGGACAAAGCAGGCTGCTTGATCGACAGCCCAACCACCAGCTTAAACGTCCACACTCTCCACCACTGGTGAACCGTGGCTGCAGTGTGTACTATCAACAGGATGCACTGCAGCAACTCGCCAAGGCTTCTTCAGCAGCACCTCCCAGACCCACGACACCCATCTAAAAAGGACAATGGCAGCAGGTGCATGGGAACGCCATTACCCCCAAGCTCCCCTCCAAATCACCCACCATCCCGACTTGGACATATATCAGCTGTTCCTTCATCATCGCTGAGTTATACTACCTAACAGCACTGTGGGAGTACCTTCACCACATGGACTACAGCTGTTCAAGAAAGCGGCTCACCACCTTCTTAAAGGCAACTATGGATGGGCAATAAATGCTGGTCTTGCCAGGGACGCCAACATCCAGAGAAAGAATTAAAAAAACACATAGCACGCGGGTTCGCTGGGACCTGAAGGTTAGAAACAAAGCATCTGTTGGGCCAAAGATCGAAGAAGATGGAGACCTCATAACTGGAGAAAAAAACATGTAAATGTTAGAAATCTGAAATAAAAACATAAAACTCCAGAATCCACCTGAATTATAAACCTGTCTTTTCTCTTTCCTATTGTCAATGGGTCTGCTGTGTAACTGCAGAAATTTGGGGGGCTTTTGAGGCCTTATAGTAAGTTTAATTTTTAATTAGTCAAAGAAGCGTTTGCCCAATTAATATTGTGCAAAAAGCCTTGCTGGGTCCGATGAGGCTCCGAGTGCCCGTTCAGTGAAGCTCTGCGCTGGGAACGGAGCAAAACCTGTCTCATCTACTCAAATTTAGATTTCTGCTTTAGATGTAGCAATACATTGAACCAGTTGCATGTGTTTCAAATACAATCATTTAAAAAGTAGCGTTTGGAAGAACGAATCTCCAGCAGAGTGGTTGGCTCTGTTACCTGGTTTTTAGCTCCACACCAACACTTGATTTTGTGGGTAAGTGTTGCCCATCTCTGAGTAATACTCATGCAATTTTTCAAACATGACCTCAGAAAAACAGCTACAGAGAAATACACCAACCTACAGATTAGCGTTAAACGTCTAACTATATTGCACAAAACCACTCAAACCAACCAAGTGGTTACAGGAAGTGCAACTTTAAACAGTATGTTACTTTACTGAATTCTCTCCCAGATCTGGATACACGCACAGTATAAATGCAGCAGGTACATACAGGATAGATGTGCACAGTACAGTATACATGCACTATATACACACAGGTGAGACAGGTATGCACAGTACATGGGAAATATGAAAAGACAGAGCTCAGGTACACACAACAAATGTGTATTATGAATAGACAGAAAACCATTAGCACCACACCAGCGAGTTCCCGATACGGGGTGACCAGCATCCAAGACCCTCACCAGCGCCATGTACTCAGAATAATCAACCCGCATACCACCACCACAACAAGTTGCATTTATTTTGCGCCTTTAAAGTAGTAAAACGTCCCAAGATGCTTCACAGGAGCGTTATCAAACCAAATTTGACATCGAGCACCATAGAGATATTAGGACAGGTGACCAAAAGCTTGGTCAAAGAGATAGGTTTGAAGGAGTGTTTTAATGGAGGCGAGAGGGGTTTAGGGAGGGAATTCCAGAACTTCGGGCCTAGACAGTATACACACACACACACACACACACACACACACACACAATGAAAGGCAAGGTGCATGTGTGTCACACACACACACACAAACGTGTCAGATATGCAAAGTACCATGGACGATAAACACACAGGACAGAGCTTCACCATACATACTCTATACACTGAGCAGTGCTTACTCCTGTGCTAAACCTCTCAAATAGTGTGCTGCAGTGGGTTACAACTGTGACCTTTAAAAAGGAGCTGCATGCTATTAAACACAATCTAACAAAAGCTTTTTCAACTGAAGGAATCACTGGGATGTGGCCCATAGCAATTTGCAGCAACATTATAAATCACTGTTGTATGTTATGTCAACACCAAATTCATGGAGTCCCTGTTCCACAATGACAGCGTTAAGGCCAATGTTAATGGAAGAGAAGGTCAATAAAATAGGTTTTTAAATCCACTGTTGTAAGTTCAACAAAATGTCTCACCACAGATTGGCGTCCAGAACCTGCCTAAATAAATAACGAAAGCTTTAGTCATGTTAATTATTCAATAAAGCTCCTTTAACCTCTGGCACTGGCCCCCAGCCCAGCCAGACAGAAATTCAATGTTTTCCAAATAAATTGCCCCAACATAGATTTGGAATGAGGGCAAATCTCATTATATTCCAGCCACACAGCCGTACAATGACCTGCTGTGAAGCACAGCCCATCAAAGCTTCCTGGCAATCATCCCAATGTTATTCATAATCGATATATAACAGTTACCACATAGAGTAGATGATTCTGTGACTCGCGATCAATTATATCTCGCGGCGAAAGTCACAGCACTGCTTGTAACCGTCACTGATGTCTCTCCTGTGCTGGCCTTTCGCAGTAGCCAGCTTAGCGTATTGAATTCAAAGCTGCAAATAATTTGCAACACATACATGTGCTGGATACACTGCTATATACACTGTTCGCTTTAATAAAGGCTGCCAGTCCCCTGTAATATGCAGTGAAATAAAACCCAGTGGATCAATCACAGGAACATGATGTCTAGCAAACTCCACCATGAGATCTGGCGTTGGCCAAAAGGCTTACCAAACATTGAACAAATCCACCCCATCCCTTGTAAATATATCGTATAATACAGGGCAAATTGGGATCCATGTAATACCTTTCACAGTCTGCATGATATTGGTGAACAGTTTGAACACTGCTCGTATGGATGCGATCTCAACAGCTGCCCATTCAATATCTTACACGCAGCCAATGTGAAATAACCAATAATATGGAGAGAGGGGATGGCTGGAATTCCATCTCAGTATCGACCGACTTTCCTAAAGTCCTCAAAAGGTGTTCTCTTTAGTAGGGCGTGCATCGTTAGAATTGTCAGTGGGTGAGGGGAGCGCTTAGGAGACATTTCTTTAATGGGAGTTGTTGGAGCATGGAATGTTTTGCCACAGGGAGTGGTTGAAGCAGAGAGCCTTGCATCTTTTAAGCGAAAAATAAACGTTTGAAGCAGAAAAAGATACAGGCCAATGGGGAGAGAACAGGGCAGTGGAATTGGTTTTGGACTGCTCCAGCAAGGATGCGCCAGACCCAATGGGCCAAATTGGTGCTGTAAACGTCAACGGTTCTATGCTCAGTATCGCTGGGCTGGATGGGGGAAGAGGTGAACACTGAAGGTTCCCATTGCTGTTCACTATCCAGTGGCCCCTGTTAGAAAGTATGCATGCTTGGACATCAGGATCAGGATGGGGCTTGGCTGTGCTTACATCTGCCCTTCCCAGGGTCGAATAGCCTCCCAACACTCACTACCTCAGCTCACGTCTGGCCAATTTGGCAAGGTACTGTAAACTTCAAGGGCATGTGGAACAAGACCCTAGCGTGAGTCAACAGGATTAAAATGTTGGTAACTCCTCCACAGTATTTACTGGGAAGATGCCAAGCAAAGCTAAGGCTGATCCTCAACAACGGAGAGAAACAATTATTTAAAATAAATTGCTGGAAGAATGACACCTGGTGCCCAAGCCACATCCTGTGAGCAAGTTGCCAGGCTTACCTCTTGACCAGCGATTAGTGTACCCCCATTAGCGGAAGAGAGCTTCTGCTGCAGATGTTCTTCATTCACAGACTTCTGAACAGTTGCAAATTGCCAGCTGTACAGAAATAAATGCAACCAATGTATATCAGCGTTGTTGAGGCCACCCAGGAACACGCTCTGCTCACATATTCTGCAAATTAACTGGGGAGGTGTGGCTTAATGCTCTTCTATTCCTCAAGGTGTTGCCTCCATGCCAGGGTACAGTTCCATGGATGCCTCTTTCAAGTGATCATCATTCATCAGCGAGCCTTAACAGCAAATGTTGGTACGCCATTTCACCACAGGGACTTCAAACCAAGTCTGATCTTCTCCACCCACGCAACCTTCCAGAAGCTGTCACTGGATAACGGTCAGCAGCAAGCTCCGTGGTAAATTTTATGCTCCTAACCCAGGGGTATTGAGGTCGATTACAGCGCCAACCTGACTCAGATCAACTAACTTGGCACGGTTCGGGAATCAAACCGGGGACCTTCCTGGTCTGTTCGACTCAGCTGCTCAGCATTGTTTCCCCAGTGAGTTTATCCAAAGTCACAGGCTCAAGAGATCCTTCACACTGTAACTGGGCAATGAGGAACAGGCTCCGATCCCACAACCCACAGCTATCTGCACCAGCACTTGCTTCACTTCCCCTGCAGCAAGTCTTGCGGCTGGCATGTGTCTGCCACTTTTAGCCACCCAAACAAACCAGTAACTTCCAGATGCAGCTCAGGATTTAGTGCTCAGCTCAGATCCAATATTAGTTTGTCTTCAGGATTGCTCTTGTTTTTAAAAAAAAAAGTTCCCTCAACTTTCTGTCTTGAAGGCATCAACGCATACTGGGAAACAGTTCCACAGCTGACTGGCCGTGTGAGCCGAGACAGTGAGTGCTGCCAGGCCGTCTGATTAAGGTGGGGGGGGGGGGGGGGGGGGAGGAGGGGGAACATTTCAGTCAAGCACTATTCAACGTCCCCACATGTACACTTTCCAGCAGGAGTCACTAGATAAATATCAGCAAAAAAAGACTTGCATTTATATAGCACCTGATCATCTATCAGAAACATCCTAAGGCACTTTAGATACAATGAATTACTATGCCAATTTTTTTTTTCCTCCCTGGTTCAAGGATTTTCAGGCCAGCTGTTGCACCCTTGCTGGGCTGGCTGATGTCAATTAACTCAGAGACCCAGACTGAATGAAATCTTCCTGGCCTGTACAACTCAACATTGTAATACATGGCACATCTACCCACTGAACCAGCAGAAGGGCTTCGGGACACCGACAGAAGGGGTATTGAAACCCAGGGTCTGTGATCAAAAAAATTCTCCCGTCCATGCGAAAGAATATGGGGGTGGGGGGACAACAGAAGTACAAACTAAGTTGTAGGTTTGAGCCCCGCATCAAGGCTTGAGCACATAATTTAGGCTGACAGTTCAGTGACATACTGAAGGAGGGCTGCACTGTTGAAAGTGGTGTTTTCAAGTGGATGTTAAGGACCCCATGGAACTATTCAGAGAGTGGGGAGTTTCCAGTGTCCTGACCAACATGCCTCCCACAACCAACACCACCAAAAACAAATGAACTGCTCAGTTATCTCATTGCTGTTTGTGGGGCTAGGCTAATGCAGCAGCAACACAATAATGCATTACATTGCATGGAGTGTATGTGAATTGTCCTATATATGTTATTCTCATCAAGGTGTTAGGATAATAATACTTACTGTGTTGCATTACATGAGGCAGCTTTACAGGAGTGATAAACACTTGATTTTTTGGATTAAGTAATTTATAATAAAATTCCGTACAAATTTTTCAACGGCAGCAATCAGTAGAGCTGGAATGTAAAGAACCAGCCTTCGCAGCATGTCAGAGGACTGTCTGTTTACACCAGTGAAAGCGTCCCCACTATTCCACTTTGTGAATAAGAGTCCCTCGCCTGTATACAGTCAAGCTACATTCGAGAACAGTCTCATCATATTATAGAAATGCTCCAATATTTTTCTCAGACGAGCAGTCTGAACAAGTAGTCCTTAACAATCTGATAGATGGGCTGATTAAGAACCATCTGTGCATGAGATGGACAGAACAGAAAGAAATCAAAATATAAAGCATTTGAATATAATTTCATACAAAGCTTCTTGGGCATTTAACAGACTGCATCTAAACTGGATCCACAACAGGCCTGGAATTTAGAGAAATTATGAAAATGCAAAAATTGGACCAACTTAAGTATGTTTAAGTAAATTAAAAATTAGAACATTTACCAGGAATGGAAGGCAATCCAATGGGTAGCACCCTCACTTCACACCGTACTGACATCAAGTGCAAGCCAGTCTGGTGTTCACGCAGCTGTGGAATTTGGCCCATTCTCTAATCCCGAACAACTAAATTCACAATCTGTGGGTTCCAGACTTATGCGTGTTTTCCATGGAGAAAAAACAATGGCTGTCTCCTAAATCACAGTGACAATCACCATGAGCACTGTTCCATGAAGGCTCAGCCAGCTAAGAATATCAACACTGCACTTGGTTTTCAAGACAAAGTTGTTTACACCAATCTTTGATACCACATTCATTCCCCAGCCTCCATCAGTAAATTCACTGCTGGGATGCTGCCTGACTGTTATTCAAACCAACAGTCTCTTCGCTGTATGCCTGCTCATCATCATTAATGCTCTCGGAGGCTTATGGCTTTTTAATAAATTATCATATTCAAAGAGCACTGTCAGAAGTAATTGGATTTTCCTCTACATGAAACATAGTGCATTCCTGTCAGCCATAGAATGATAGTGAAAGAGGAAACGCAACAAAGACAGCAACCAATTTCTACTAAAAAAAAGATCAAAAGGTAAATAATACAGGATCTGTCCTTTAGATCACAGCTGATGGTTGCTCCTTCTGCCTCCAGTGTGTCAAAACTGAGCACAGTCATTCCTCCAGCCTCCAGTAGGCCACAGATGGGCAGTCCATGCTCCTGCATCCCTGTAACCAGCTGGACAGTCACTCTTACTGCCTCCTGTTGGTTTGCCAATGTAGGTAAAGCTATAGATTTGTATATGGTATTTCAGCAGCTTAATCCCACCTCATGGCAGAGCTGGAAAGCTTCCCCCTCTTTCATGCATTGACCCCTTGACAGAGTATGCTTATACAAGTATCAGGCACCACCCAGTATCCTACCCAATTGATCATTACTTATGTGTTAAGTTTAGTATCAGCCGTGGCTCAGTTGGTAGCACTCTCACCTCTAAGTCAGAAGATTGTGGGTTCATACTCCAGGGACTTGAGCACAAATCTAGGCTGACACTCCAGTGCAGTACTGAGGGTGTGCTGCACTGTCGGAGGTGCTGTCTTTTGGATGAGACGTTAAACCGAGGGCCCATCTGCCCTCTCGGGTGGAAAGTGCTTTGGCACGTCCTGAGGTCGTGAAAGGTGCTATTGAATCATATAATGGTTACAGTACAGGAGGAGGCTATTTGGCCTATTGAGCCCATGCTGGCTCTTTGTAAGAGCAATCCAGTCAGTCCCATTCCCCTGCTCTTTCCCAGTAACCCTGCAAGTTTTTTCCCTTCAAGTATTTATCCAATTCCTTTTTGAAAGCCACAATTAACCACTTCTTCAGGCAGCGCATTCTAGATCATAACTAATCGCTGCGTAAAAAGTTTTTCCTCATGTTGCCCTTGGTTCTTTTGCCAATCGCCTTAAATCTGTGTCCTCTGGTTCTCGACCCTTCCACCAATAGGAACAGTTTCTCTTTATTTACTTTATCTAAACCAGTCATGATTTTGAGAACTTCCATCAAATCTCTGCTCAACCTTCTCTGCTCTAAGGAGAACAACCCCAGCTTCTGCAGTCTATCCACGTAACTCAAGTCCCTCAACCCTGGAACCATTCTAGTAAATCTTTTCTGCACCCTCTTTAAGGCTTTCACATCCTTTCTAAAGTGCAGTGCCCAGAATTGGACACAATACTCCAGCTGTGGCCGAACCAGTGTTTTATGAAGGTTCAACATAACTTCTTTGTTTTTGTATTCGATGCCTTTATTTGTAAAGCCCAGGATCCCATATGCTTTTTTAACCACTTTCTCCACCTGTCCTGCCAGCTTCAAAGATTTGTGCACATATACCCCCAGGTCTCTCTGTTCCTGCACTCCCTTTAGAATTGTACCATTTAGTTTATATTGCCTCTCCTCAATCTTCCTGCCAAAATGTATTACTTTGCACTTCTCTGCATTAAATTTCATCTGCCATGTGTCCGTCCAGTCCACTAGCCTGTCTTATGTCCTCTTGAAGTCTATCACTATCCTCCTCACTGTTTACTACACTTCCAAGTGTTGTGTCATCTGAATAAATGCAAGTTTTCTTTTTTTTTTAAGCAGTGAGTGCGAGCAGACAATTGAATCACATGGGGCATCACTGCCAGACCTGTTTCTGTCCACGTACTCACACCTCCAGCAGGTATCACTCGATAATAATCAGAGTCAGAACCTCTTGCAATTTTCCCCTCCCAAACCTACGGCCTCAGCGGCCCAAGTGTAGGGCCTGGGCTACCATTGCAGCTGAGGTCAGCAAAGAGTGGGGATCGAATCTAGAGTCTGTATAGTTCAGTTACTCACTGAGTCATAAGGGGAGCCTGAGGAAAGACTTAAAATTATTCAGCACTTCGATAGTGGGTCTTCCAACCTTCGGAAATGTACTGCTTTCATCCACCTGCTGGTGTCCAGTTACAGAGCACAACTTAACAGAGGACTTCGAAGCAAATCATTTCCCACCCTTACTCCAGGAATAATGTGCGGTGCTGGAAGATCATAGGAGATAGAGAAGGAATAAAATCTACTTTCCATCACCCCAAGTATGTTTGCTATAAGCTTAATCAGAGGAAGTGAATCCAAAATGGATCAGAGCCACCTTTTGCACAAAGGAGAAGTTAGTTCGGGGGGACAGGTGAAAAACTGAAATAAAGAAAGAAATGAAAGGTTTGGGATTAAGCCGGATAGCTCTTTTTCGGCAGCACGAGCACGATGGGCTGAATGGCCTCCTTCTGTGCCGTCACTTTCTATGATTCTAACTTGCATTTATATAGCAGTTTCATGACCTCAGGAGTCCCAAAGTGCTTTGCAGCGAATTAAGTACTTTTGAAGTGTAATCACTGTTGTAATGTAGGAAAAAGGCCACGAACTACAAAATGCAACAAGAAAGTAGAGAAAGGGGGACTATCAAGATCAACAGAACTCACAGTAACTATCAGTGAGAAGTTTGTGGGACTTGCTCAGCAAACTTGAATGCTACAGGACCAGTTTTTCAACACTGGGAGAACTTTACAATGGCCCATTCGCTTAAGTGACCTGAGCATGCTTAGTGCTTAATGTTGGTACTGGGTCCCACACAAGGAAAAATACTCCATTCCCCATGACCAGCACCCCTCACCATGACCAGCACCCCTCACCATGACCAGCACCCCTCACCATGACCAGCACCCCTCACCATGACCAGCACCCCTCACCATGACCAGCACCCCTCACCATGACCAGCACCCCTCACCATGACCAGCACCCCTCACCATGACCAGCACCCCTCACCATGACCAGCACCCCTCACCATGACCAGCACCCCTCACCATGATCAGCACCCCTCACCATGATCAGCACAAGGTTCCAAAAAGCCAATCTATTATTTTTTCACAAAATAAAACATAGATTCAGAGCGGACTGAAATGCCCTAACCTAACCGTCAAAGAATGAAACGCATAACTAAAATCTTGGGACTCCAAAAGTAATCAAATATTCAATTCCATAATTATTGTAATATTTTATAAGAAAGGCAAACAAATGATATTTGCTATTACACATTTAGCATTTTTTCTCTCTCCTTTTTAAAACTTTTGTGCTCATCAAGGTGAGGAAGTTAGTGAGAGGGAATGCTTCTCCGTTTGTGGTGTGCCCAGTACTAACATCCAGTAATCAAAGTAGTTACACAATGCACTCCAGTGCTGTCCACTTCCCACAGTTAGATCTCAATTCAGAAACTAGATTCTCAGTGTCCCAATTTCAACATTCAGATCCAGGATTCAAGAGTGGGGAAAAAAAAGGCTTATGCATTGATGACTTTCTACCCCGAGATGTTACTAGCATGTTTTTTAGATCTGGTATGATACAATGGCTACTAAATCTGCTGGTGATAGCTATGAGCATAAACTTTTATTTTTTCATTAGACTGGCAGAATACCCAGCTTGTAACTTTCCAACAGTGTCTGATTGGAATGTCAACGCATGGATGATTGGCAATAAGGACATCACAAGTGGAAATGTGACCAGGAGCCCTGTCTGGAAATGACCTCATCTTAGCTTGGCTGACTGTATTCACATTGCTATTGATTGATTAACGTACAGGTGGGAGGGAAGAGAGAACCTTGATCAGAAGGTTACGCCAAATTAAATCTTTACCTGTAATCCTCCCAGTGCTGACTCACCTCCCAATGTTAATCCGCCTCCTCTCCCTCCCCCCGATCGGCTGAATAAATAGTCACAGATCATATAGTGAAGTGGGGCTGCACATTCCTGGGATACAATGCAACAGGTGCAGCCTTACAACCCAATACTTCGCTTGAATTTATGCCAATGTACAATCTTCACTCAACCTGCATTGTAACATTCTTCTCGAGGGAAAAAAGAACGTGGTTCACCAGCTTTAATGATAAAATTATGGGTTGTGGCTGACACTGGTAACTTGAAAGAAGGACAGGACACAGAGAGGCTTCTGTACTCCGAGCACTAAAAGTGAAGCTCTCGCTGAAGCCTATGGAGGATTTAAGGTACTTAAAGAGATGAGCCACAACATAGCTTCAATTGTCCGTCAGGGATTCACTCAATAGACCCATTTCTCAGAACTGAGGGATGGTGGAATTTAATGCTTCCCAGCAGCTACAGCCATCAGTGAAACATGAACCACTTCCAGATACACTCACAGTGCATTGATCAAAGTATTAAACTGGATTAAGCCGGGAGTTTAGAGCAGGCCTGTGGCAAGCTAGGATTTCAGTAACCATATACACGAGTGCATTGACAAGAAAAACCCTTTAAGTACAAGTATTTGGAACTGCTGCCTGGCCTGCGAGACACCCACACAACACTGTAGAAGAAGCTGGGCGCCACCTGGACAGCCAAATGGTCTTTGTGGACTCCTCCCCTTCCATTTTGTTGGGTTGGGTCATAGTTATTCACCTGGGGCTGTGATGTAGGCCATATCTGCCCGATAGAACAGGAACTGACTGGTTCAGGTGTGTGTACCACACCCAATCCTCGTCTGCTCCAGCCATTTCTTTCCTGCCAAGTGAAATGTTTGTAAAACTATTAATTTACGCCACCCTATTAATTGCCATTAACCTGATCTGGATGCAAGTGACCACAGTAATAACTAGGCTGGGGACCAAAGGTGCTTACCACCTGCACAGATGCACACTCGACACTCCCACACCCTCATCCTACCTGCTCAGCGTTCCTACAAGGTGTAGTACCAAAGATACAGCCCCTCTCCCACACTCTACCTGCTCAACGCTGTCACACCGTGCCAGAGATACAGCTGGTTATTGATGGTACAGAATATTGTCCTGGATATACACCCCACGCTCTGCCAGCTGCCCACAGGATACCACATGCAGAGCTCACTGAAATATTGATGTTCGTCATCTCAGGTGGTGCCCAGGGTTTACATTCTCATCACATTCCTGGCAGAATAGTGGCATTGTCACATTCCTGCCAGTACAATGACCTCAACTACCCAGCTTATCTTAGCAGCACATAGACATTCCTCAGCAAGTTTTCTCATTAAAGAACCCTCCCACCCCCAACGTACTCAATGTTTCACACATCAATATTACATTGCCCCATGCACAGACATAGTTAAAAAATATGGACAGCTAAATAGCACTATCTTCACGGGTTGGTTGGTATGCCAGCAGACAGAGCCTAGATTTTTTTGATCAACACAGTTCATGTTGGCATTAAAATAACGGTGATCAGTAAAAACTTAGATCGAGGTGCGTAACCACTGCGCCAACGCACTTTGTGCCACACATCTGTGGTACAGGCTAGTCCCCAGCAAAATTCAGAACCAAATAGTGACCCTTTAACATATATGCCACTCACGGAGACGCCCTGACTCTGTGGAGATCACAGGTACCTTCCACTGGGTGGTCACGATGATCTGTTTTATGCTGAGCCTGAAAACCACCCCTCACTCTCAATCAAGGTCGTCACTGTTCTCACACTGTGCAGATTAGTATAAAGACTTGCATTGATATTACTGAACATTAAAACTACACCCACAGCTACAGCACTGCGGGAAGTAGGAGGAACAGCATTTCTCAACTTCCTCCGATCCTTTTACCCTGGACACGTCTCTGGTTTTGGCACATCATTAGCACACTGGCACCTCACCAGTAAATCACTTTGGAGTCACTGGCACAGTGGGTTTAGCACAACTGCTACTTATCACGAGACCTGGATTCAAATACAGCACAGACAGCTGGGATGAAAGTCTCCTCGGCTGGCTGTAAAATGAATTTAGACAGTATTAACTCAGCTCCTACTGGGTAAGGGCCACAGCAAAAAACTACGGCCAATTCAGCACCACTGGCAATCTCACTCAGAGGGAATGACTGGTTTGGGAAATGGGTGAAGTCACACTGATGGAGTTGGTGATGATCTCCTGGAGTTCTGTCAGAGCAGGAGCAGCTTTCCTGTGGATTTGACTGTGTTGGACCCTCACCTTGGCGTGCCTGACACTGGGCACTTGATATAGCAGTACTTAATTTCTCTGTGCTGCCATAATTTACCTTGTTCAATCCTATCCCTATGTTCAATCCTACATTACAACAGTGACTACACTTCAAAATGAACTTCATTGGCTGTAAAGTGCTAAAGGACGTCCTACAGTCGTGAAAAACGCCATATAAATGCAAGTCTTTCTTTCTTTTTGATCTGCCAAACACCTGTGTGGAACCTGAAGATTACCTATTGATATGTATGATAACTGTTTGACTGACTTTACACCTTCATGGAGAGAGATTTCAAGAGGAGTTTCACCATTCAAGAATGGGCCTACACCCGACATGAATGCAAATCACAGATGCTTTTCCTTTAAACTCCACCATCCAAGTTATTGGAAGCACCAAACCTCAGCTCAAGGATTCCATTTCTTATCTCCCTTCCACCCACCCACCCACCCACCGATCCATTGCGTCATTGGCTTGGCTGAGACCAGGAGCTCACTGTCTGCAGAATCATCAGCCTGAAGCCATAGTCTGCCTCTCTCTCCACACTCTGGCGCCTTGATACGTTGCAAAACCAATACAACCTACAATGCTTATTGCACACGTTAGAATTCTAGGCTTCAATTTTGCTCACCAAATGCCATCCAGCAGAGATCGCGACCGCGGTCCGTACTTGCACCATGCGAACACCAGGACACTCCGAGTGAAGAAGTGGATTTGGGCGCAAGGTCTTGGGCCACTACATTTATTCATGGGTGTAGCCGCGATTTCTGTTTGTCCAGCCTTATTTTACCGGGCACAAAGCAATGAGAATGATAACAAAATAGGTGGAATTGTGTACATGGGATAGATATCGGATCTCAGGGTTCCCTGCCAGTCATAGCTGACAAAATGCCAGTAACTATTTGAGCGACTGGTGGAAACAAAATTATACAGCTGGAACAGATGATAAATATGTAAGATGGCCAGCGATCTTTCGCATTCTGCTATGAGGAGTGCTAGGAAGGAAGGTTGTAGGAAATATGGGAGGGGGGAGGGAACAATCAACTCATGATCTCAGTGTACAAAGAAGCCTTCAACAACATGCCCCGGGGAGCTGGCTGGTACAAGTGCAAGGACCACGTGATGCCCTCGTTAGTCAGAGCCCTTAATCTGCTAAAGCCATGTTAAAAATAAACACAGCAGTTCATACAGACAGCTGCTCCCTCCAGGACTGTGGGAGAGGCACAGTGCGAGAAAGGCAGGGATCTATACCAACAGAAGGACTGCCTCTCTCCCAAACACTGTACAGCCTCACGCACCAGTAAAGGAAATCCTTTAATATTCTTTGGGGTTTTTGCAGGCAATGAAACCTAGCTCTTCATAAACTTTCTGATTGTGGCCACCATCACCCTCTCCCCAGTCTTTCTACCTTCTGTTCCCCACCACCACCAACCTCCCTCCCCACCTCCACCCGCCTAACCTCCCTCCCAACACTTTAGCCCCAATAAAATACCATTATTTGCTCTCCCCAACAAAGCCCACAAGGAACCTTTTTTTTTTGAGGACAGCAAACAAAACATACAGACATTGATCTCAGAATCCCAAGAAGCAGATTTAGGAAGAGAAGGGGTTAGTGGTCACAGCTGTCGCAGTGCTCACATAGCAGCCTGACAAACTCAGTTGCAGCCAACGAGGGGGCCCACTGTGCTGGTTTCTGAATGGGCTCCACATTGCACAACAAACTTTTACAACTGATTTGAGAAAAAAAATAACAGCACAAGCAGCGTGTGGAGCTGGGGAGTCTTGGTCACATCATGTGGCAGCTCAGGCACTGCCTCCATTTAACTGCTGCAGCCACTGCGACAGCCACATGCTCAATATTCTCCCCTTCATGACCACCACGTAGCCATCCCCTAACAACAGGACCTCTGCTCGGACATGGACAAAAGCAGAGGTTAAAATAGAACTTGTTAGGAAGAGGTATTTTCCCACCTCCCACCCAGTTTGGGCACCTTGGACCCCCCCCCCCCCCCACTACCATAATGTTTGGTCCCACACACAACATTTGACCCTGTCCTGGATACTTCCACTTGGGGGTGGGGGTAAATCAGTGACAGCATAGCCAGCAGCAATGGGAAGCAGCATCTAACCCATCGGGTGCAGACAACCCCCTCAACAAAGTTAAGTCTGTCTCAAAATAAATTCAAGCTCGCCCTCAGCGCAACTCTAGCCCAGGAAGATTTAATTGTGGGGAAAAATTTAATTTAGTGCCGCTGATGGGAGACAGATCAGCAGGAGCGTCAGCAAGGCAGAATGGTTTGGCAGCATCAATCTTTAGAACTACCAAATTGCCAAAGAACTGCAATCTTCTATAAATGAGCTGTGCATAGACAGGTCACACTATTAGTGGTACATTACAGACCACCAAATAGTGGAAAGGACGTGGGAAGGAGAAATATGTAGACAACTATATGAAATGAGTAAATAACATAATCATAACTATGGCAGATTTCAACCACCCCCAAATAAACTGGCAGGGAGAGGGAGTGAAAGGGGAGAAGGGGATAGAGTTTTTACAGTGTGTACAAGACACCTTTCTGACTCAATAAGTAAGAAGCCCAAGGAGGAAGCACCGCTAGATCAATAATGGGAAATGAACCGGAGCAGATACAAGAAGCAAAACATGGGAGAACATCAAGTTAGTAGTGATCACAAGATAATTATTGAGAGGGAGATATAAATAGAACAAAGACCGACTCAATAGATTGTAAAAAAGCTAACTATAAAGGAATGAGGATGGAGCTGAGGAAAGCAAACTGGAAAAAAAATATTGATAAAGTAGTAGAACAGCAGTGGGCAATACTTAAGGGAAGATCAAGAGTTCAGGAGAAATATATTCCATAAAAAAATCTAGCCAAGAATGAGATGCCATGGATTAGTAAAGAGGTGAGGATAAAATTGAATCCAAAGGAAAACGTATACACGAAGTACATCAACAATAAAGGAAAGAATCACAAAAGGGAATCTGATGAGCTTAGGAAAGAGAAACTGAAGATATCAAACAATATGAAAAGAAACAGTAAAGTATTCTATAGGCACATAGTAACAAAAGAAGAATTAAGATAGGAATAGGGCCACTGAGCGATGAGCAAGATAAACTCAAAGGAAATGATACTGAAATAGCAGGGACATTGAATAGATATTTTGCCCCAGTCTTCACTGAAGATGCTAACAAAGAGGAAATCACAACAATAGAAGTCAAGTAGGATATTACAACAGTTAAGATAAAAAGAAAGGCAATACTAGGCTAATTAGCCAAACTTAAGGATAAAACCCCAGTCCAGATGGGTGACACCCACAGATAATCAAAGAAACTAGGGATGAGAAAGCAGAGGCATTAGAAACATGTATAAAAATGAATTAGGAAAATGAATAGTGCTAGAGGATTGGCAAACAACAAATGTAATTCCTACCTTCAAAAATGGAGAAAGAACTGACCCAAGGAATTATAGACCGGTCAGCTTAATGTCAGTGGTAGGAAAGATACCAGAATCTTTGGTGAAAGATCAGATAGCAAAACTTCTAGAGAAGGAGAATAAAATAAAAAAGTCAGGACGGTCATGTTTAACCAACCTTATTGAATTATTTGAAGAAGTAACAGAAAGAAGCAAGGATAATGCAGTGGATGTGGTTTACATGGACTTTCAGAAGGTGTTCAATGAGGTGCCAAATAACAGACTCATGACAAAGATCAGGGCATGTTGAGTCAGGGGCCAGGGAGCAGAATGGATTGAAAGTTGACAACAAAGCAGTAAACAGAGGGTAGGAATTAAGGGAAGTTTTATGGACCGGCAGAAAGTGAGAAGTGATGTCCCGTAGGGATCCATGCTGGGGCCACTGTTGTTCACCATATACACAAATAATATGGACTCATAAATTGGACGCATGTTGTTAGATTTGCAGATGGTAACAAATTGGGAGTGTGTGGCTAATAATGTGGAGGAATCTGTTTCCACTTGTGGGTGAATCCAGAACAAGGGAGGATAAATATAAGGCAGCCACTAACAGATCAAATAAATAATTTAGGAGAAATTTCTTTACACAGAGAGTGGCGAGAATGTGGAACTCACTGCCACGTGGAGTCGTTGAAGTAGATAGTATCGATGCATTTAAGGAGAGGCTTGATGCATACACGAGGGAGAAGGGAATCGAAGGATACGAGGGCAGGGTGGGAGGCAGTAATTAAAAGTGGAAAGAGGTTTGTGGGAGTATAAACATCAGCATAGACCAGTAGGGCCGAATGGCCTGCTGCTGTGCTGTAGATTGGACGTAAAAAGACACCATATAGTTAACGTAGATTAACTTTTAACTGCAGGGAACAAATACTGACTGTTTGGGATGCTTAATATCCCTTCCTTTAATGTTTACTGTAAATGCAGGTTCCACATGCAAAACAAAGCAAGGACTGGTTTATAACTGGAAATGAGTGTGCAAGTGATTGATGCACCTGGAATTACTTGGAACAGTTCTGTACTCTGTTAGACTATTAATATTTCAACTTCATTTAACTTCACAACATGAACTAGTACAGACACCATGGAAGTGGAAGAGACCGTGTATCTAACAGTGCAGGAGTGATCGATGTTTAATTTAAGATACTAACACAGATATAGATTATCACAAACAATACTGAAAAGTTTAGTCTAAGTTCTTTATTAATACTGCTACAGCATCTCACGTTTAAAACTGGTTTCTAAACTGCAAATAAGTGTGGGCCATTGCAACTCGGGAAAATCCTTATATCTGCCCTACAGGGTAACAGCAGATTAAATTAGACCAGTGATCACTGGAATACTAAACAAATCACTGTTCATCGAGACAGACTTTAGCTTATCGGTTACACGGATACTGTCAGGCTTTCTCAAACTGCTCTAAAACCCCAACTAAATCAGCACAAGGCAGCCAAGGCTCAGATTGGGGACAAAGAAAAATCACCTCAGCTCAGTTCTAATATTTTGAGTCAAACATTTATTGCAAGTCAGCGGAAGTAACAAGGCAGAAGGATTCAGCGTAAGGTCAATGGGGTCAAGTAAAAAAAAACCCTGGTTAGAGCTTTTTTCTTTTAAAAAAAAGCAACTTACTTGCACTTCTAATGGGAAATCACTGGACTGGGAGCACATGGGATTAAATGAGGACAACAGTAGACATACCCTCCAGTTTCCCACCATGACGTGGACTGAGAATAGCAGCTGTGTGTCTGGGGAATCCTGTGGGTGAACCTGTGCCTCATCACCATGCACTGTGCCACCCCATTGGTTTTGTTTAAACACTCTGATTTTCTCCCCTTTAAGGCGGAGGCTTACAGGGCTATAGTTCCAAAGATGCTGGTGTCCCTCGAGTACCTCACCATGCAGCTGCACTCAGGCAGGAGCCTGGACCTTGAGTTGTCTAATCCAGTGGTATCCAAACTGCAGCCTCCGGAGTCCCGGCCATCCGGTCCTTGAAACTTCAACAACTCAGTCCTATCTGCGCTGAGGCTGCTTATTTGTTGTGGGCCTGAAGGTTTGGGAAGGACTGTTTTTAAGACTGTTGCCCCACTGGTGGATAAATCCTAAATCAGAACACCAAGTTCCAATAGCATCAACAACTTGAAATATATTGAGAATGATGTGAGTATGAGTTGAAACTTTTCTCTGGGGCAACAAAGTTTGCACCAACGTGGCTCACGAGTACAAGGGCTTGGACATCCTGGTCCAATCGACTACATGCAGCATCAGAGCTGATCCCAATCCAATTCTTACCTTTCGCAGTGATCACCCGATCATTCGCAATGGGAACCCTCGCTGATTTGCCCCTCCCACCACTTCCACTCCAGCAACCACAGGTTGAACCTCGGGTAACCTGCTCTGTACAACTCAGTACACCTCATGGAGCCTGTGCTCCATGAGCCATTGGGGAGCTTCCCTTATGTTTTTAAACAGACACTGCCCTCTGGAATTCTCTTCCAAAATCTCTTCACCTTGCCATCTCTCTCCCTGCCTTTAAAAACCTAACCACCTGCTGCTCAATGCCCACCTCTTCCCCTTGTAAAGCTCCTCTTTGTGAGCAGTGCCTTATAAATACAGTTTTTTGAAAATCTTACCTCCCACGCTCTCCTCCCAGTGATAGGTGCAGGATAGACCCTAGGCCTTGGAGATACCTCACCGTGTGACCCAATACACTGCAGGCCAGCAAAGCAAATGCCCCCGTCTCAAGCCTATCCTAGATGTGATGTGAACTTTTGTTTTTCCGTTTGTGATCATCACCAAACAAGAAAACCCACTCATTAAGAGTTCACAAAGATTCCTCTCTGGGGGATATGCTTGATTCCCTGCTCTCTGTGATGCAAGATCACACCACATTCTGTTCAGTGTACCTCTCACAGACACAGGGATTTGTTTAATAGATGCATGATGTGTAGTCCTCTGTCAGAGTGCAGCATACAGGGTCAAGAGTAATTTTCTCTGAGTTGCTGTCAATACACTTCAAAAGCCCTGGGCCTGATTCCCAAGTAGCTGGACCAGACACTGTAATTCTGCTCACCCAACCTCTCAAAGAAACGGCACAAATTTTACCCAGGAGGGTTTGTGCTAAATGTGTTTCCATTTTCCTACATCCTTTTTGATTCTATTCTTTTATCTTTTCACAATCTATTAATGGAAGTTGTCTCTGCTTCCTTTCCCCTAACCACCCTTCCCCCATATCTTTTGGTTTTCCTTTTTTTTAATTTCCTGATCTTGGCCAAGGACCCGTTCTTAAAAATAAAAATCAAGCAACAAAAATATTCCAACCAGACCAAACCTCACTCTGCATTACACTCTCTCTCTCTCTCTACCTCCACCCCCCCTCCCCCCACTCCAGCTCACTCAAGAGCATCTTCTGCCAGTCAGACAGCGACAGCAGGCTCCGTCTGTGTTTTTCATTATGCAGTGTGGACGAGGTCGCAGTCTGGTGTCTGTGCCTGCTGACGTGTCTGTAACATCTTGAGCGGCAATCCAGTAACTATGTAAGGGACAAACTCGCTCTCCTGGACTGGAGAATGGGAATCGGGAGGGGGGGGGGGGGTGGGAAGAGAAGAGGGGGCGATGATAGGATTATTTGGAGCTTCTTTTCCCCTCTCTGGAACACAATACCTGTCAGGTGGGGGAGAGGGGAGAAGAGAAGAAGAGGAGGAGGGTGAGGACCCAAGAGCAGTGATTGTGAGGTGACTTTGTTTCAGTGGTGGTGATTGTATTGAGTGTGCAATGTGGAGCTGGGGGTTAACGGTAAGTGATGGGTGCCACAGCACCACTCTGGCCAGTCAGTTGTTTCTCAGTGAAGCTCCCATGGGCTCCCTCCAAAGCTCCTGACTACCACCAAAACCATCTCTCTTTGCTCTTCTATACTGCTCCGCCCGCTCTTTTCAATCAGTTGTTGCAATAGAGTTGGGTGCCCTCTGGCCAAGCCACTTGGCATTGTTCTACATCTCCAGGTAACAGATTGAGTTAGGTACCTGCAGAGCCTGAACCTGCAGTTGGAGAAAGTTAACAGCCCCAAGAAAATGATGGAATTAAGGGAGTCCCCTCTCCCCCTCCCCGATACTGAGGAGGACATGATTTAGTCTTTATTTTATTGAGTTTTACAAACTCAGAGTCCTTTTTGTCTGACTCAGATATTCCAGCTAAACTGCTCACAACATGGAGCGATGCTTTATATTAAGGGTAAGGAATCTTACAACACCAGGTTATAGTCCAACAAATTTATTTTAAAATCACAAGCTTTCGGAGATTATCTCCTTCGTCAGATGAATGAATGAAAAGGTTCTCAAATCGCATATCTTATACTATGTTGGGACAGCATCACACCAATCAAAAGGTGTCGTTGTTATTCAAACAGGCCAGTCACGGAGAACAGCACGTCCCAGTACACTCGATATACATTGTGTCTATTACACAGGCAGGCAGAAAGAAACTCAAAATGGCAGAGAGAGAGAGAGAGAGAATTTTAAAAAACATATAAATTTTTTCCCCCTTTTTGCTGGTGGGGTTACGTGTAGCGTGACATGAACGTCCAGTACTTCCCTGGAGCGGAGAAACTACACCATGTTCTCCGCAGCCTTCAACATGTCATCGATGACGACGAACACCTCGCTAAGGCCATCCCCACGCCTCCACTGCTCGCCTTTAAACAGCCACCCAACCTCAAACAGACCATCGTTCGTAGCAAGTTACCCAGTTTTCAGGAGAACAGCGTCCACGACACCACACAACCCTGCCACGGCAACCTCTGCAAGACTTGCCAGATCATCGACACGGATACCACCATCACACGAGAGGACACCACCCACCAGGTACATGGTTCATACTCCTGTGACTCGACCAACGTTGTTTACCTCATACGTTGCAGGAAAGGATGCCCCGGAGCATGGTACATTGGCGAGACCATGCAGACGCTGCGACAACGGATGAACGGACACCGCGCAACAATCGCCAAACAGGAGGGTTCCCTCCCAGTCGGGGAACACTTTAGCAGTCAAGGACATTCAGCCACCGATCTTCGGGTAAGCGTTCTCCAAGGCGGCCTTCGAGACACACGACAACGCAAAATCGTCGAGCAGAAGTTGATAGCCAAGTTCCGCACCCATGAGGACGGCCTCAACCGGGATCTTGGGTTCATATCACGCTACACGTAACCCCACCAGCAAAAAGGGGGAAAAAATTTATATGTTTTTTAAAATTCTCTCTCTCTCTGCCATTTTGAGTTTCTTTCTGCCTGCCTGTGTAATAGACACAATGTATATCGAGTGTACTGGGACGTGCTGTTCTCCGTGACTGGCCTGTTTGAATAACAACGACACCTTTTGATTGGTGTGATGCTGTCCCAACATAGTATAAGATATGCGATTTGAGAACCTTTTCATTCATTCATCTGACGAAGGAGATAATCTCCGAAAGCTTGTGATTTTAAAATAAATTTGTTGGACTATAACCTGGTGTTGTAAGATTCCTTACATTTGTCCACCCCAGTCCATCACCGGCATCTCCACATCATTATATTAAGGGGAGCTTGATGAAAAGACTCCCCGTTTAAAAAAAGGGTCAGAAGCCAATCCAGAAAAGGGTGAAAAGACAGAGAGAGATGAAGGAACAGAGAAGCGAAGCAAGAGAGACACACACACATGCTACACACACTACACACACATTGCACAGTGAGTCAAGAGTTCAACGAAGCCACTGGAGAACAAATCATTGCTTGCAGCTACCAGGTCAAACTAGAAGCACAAATTCAAGGGTGCAAAGTCACGAAGAGTTAACAATGTTACTTGTTCTCTGTTTTTTGTCAACAAAAACTTGATTGCTTTTCAATTCAAAACGAAAAAAAGCACAAATTCTTCTGTCCTTTGATGGGGCAGAAAGGAACATCACCCCCCAACCCCAGCTCCATCTTTTTCCCCCATTTTAGAAGATGGTCATGCTTACACAAAGAATCCTAGTGGATGAATATGCAGTTGCCCTCAACTAGCGGGGCCGAAGAGAACAGCGGATTTATTTTTGCTTGCGGCAATGGAATAGTACTGTGAGAAGCACTGGCATTATACCAACTTCAACCAGGACAGCAAAGTAGTCTAAGGTTTCCAGCCACACCACTCTGCACAAGTGCAGCCAAGAGGCTGCTCTCGCTCAGAGTGAACCTCCCTCCTTGCATAGTTGGCCTCCGTCTGGTATTCCCTGCCCTTCCATCCCACACAACAGCATAACTAAAGTCAGAAACCACTGCTCAGTCAGGCTCTTCCTTCAATCTACATTTTGTCAGCAGTGGTCAGTGCCAACACCGAGGCTGACCAGTGTCACTCAGTTCTCGTTTCCAAACTGCGTACGAAGAGTCCAGTAGCTGCTTTGACACCAAGAGTACTACATTGCATCTTTTCAGGGAACAGCGGATACACATTTGAAGCAGATGATACAGGACTACGGGGAGAGAGCAGGGCAATGGGATTAGTCTCGGATTGCACAGACACGATGGGCCAAATGGCCTCAGGGTAGTTTAAACTTCTATGGTTATGTGTCAGGGGTGGCAACGAAAAGTTTAAGAGACAAGATTTGTTGGCTCAGGGTCTGGGACCATTCACAGATTTAAAAACCCCACAGCACTATTCGAACCAGCCCAGGGATATATCCCTCAACCAATAACACTCAAACAGATGATCTGGTCATTATCACATTGCTGTATATGGGATCTTGCTATGCACAAATTGGCTGCCACATTTTCCAAAATTGCAACAGTGACTACACTTCAAAAGTACTTTATTGGCTGTGAAGCACTTTGGACATCTTGAGGTTGTGAAAGGTGCTACTGAAATGCAAGTTCATTCTTTCTTTCTTTTGTAGAAGATTCCATACTGGAAGAGGGGTGGAGGGCTTAAACCCAACACACCGGCCTAAAAAACATCAGAACTAATTTCAAAGTATACCAGCTACGTATGCAGAAGTGCCTCGTGAGCTTCAAATTCCAAAACCCTGACAACTCAGCTTCTCCCTTACCATTGGCAGAGTGCGGTTCTTCCTGTGCACCAGCACACGCTGGAGAATGGATCAACCTGACAGTAACACTCAATTTCTATCCCCCAGACCCTTGTCCATTAAAAGGATTTTCTCAGCAGTGTAGATATAATGGTTTAATCCTTTATAAGCAAAGCAAATGAAACAGAATCAGGCAAAGCGATGGTGCTTCCACAGTAACACAATCCATAAGTGGGCAAGAGAGAGATTCAAGCGTCATTTAATCAAGACAACATATAGGACAGACAAACAACAACTTGCATTTATATAGCACCTTTAACATCGTAAAAACGTCCCAAGGCGCATTATCAGGCAAAATGTGTCATTGAGCCACATATGAAGAGATATTAGGGCAAGTGACCAAAAGCTTGGTCAAAGAGGCAGGTTTTAAGGAGCGATCTAAAGGAGGAGAGAGTGGTAGAGAGGCGGGGGTGGGGGGGGGGGGTTTAGGGAGGGAATTCCAAAGCTCAGGTACGGCAACCAATGGTGGAGCGATAAAAATCGGGGATGTGCAAGAGGCCAGAATTGGAGGAGCGCAAAGATCTCGGAGGGTCGTAGGGCTGGAGGAGGTTAGAGAAATAGGGAGAGGCGAGGCCAGAGGCTGCTATGAACTAAAGTAACTAAATTAAGTCGGACTGAATGGAAGCTGATCTGGCTAGCTTTTGAGTTTACCTGCAGCTTATCCTTATTTTGAGGTCTCTCAAACAACAGAAATTATAGTCATGGGCAATGCTGGAAAAGGGGGAACCAATATAGCAAGAGGTCTCGAACCTATCCAGCCCCCTGTGTTTGTGGGGTCGAGCAACATTAAGTTTTAAGGCCCATATTCCATTGCTGTGACCCATGAACAGGGCGAGGAGTTTGCAGGCCAGCAGGGCACTGATGATAGGCCAGATCAGGGAACCAAGTCTGAAAACACTTGTTTAGCCAAAGCCAGATCATGAATATTTGAAATCTATTTTCAAATCCAAGTTAGAAGATTTTCTTTTCCCCAGAGAGAGGATTAAAACATGGAATACTTGACTAAAAGTGGTCATTGAGGCATAGATTGTAACATCACTTGAAACGGAACTGGATAATTATTTGAAAAGGAATCATAGAATCATAGAAGTTTACAACATGAAAACAGGCCCTTCGGCCCAACATGTCCGTGTCGCCCAGTTTATACCACGAAGCTAGTCCCAATTGCCTGCACTTGGCCCATATCCCTCTATACCCATCTTACCCATGTAACTGTCCAAATGCTTTTTAAAAGACAAAATTGTACCCGCCTCTACTACTGCCTCCGGCAGCTCGTTCCAGACACTCACCACCCTTTGAGTGAAAAAATTGCCCCTCTGGACCCTTTTGTATCTCTCCCCTCTCACCTTAAATCTATGCCCCCTCGTTATAGACTCCCCTACCTTTGGGAAAAGATTTTGACTATCGACCTTATCTATGCCCCTCATTATTTTATAGACTTCTATAAGATCACCCCTAAACCTCCTACTCTCCAGGGAAAAAAGTCTCAGTCTATCCAACCTCTCCCTATAAGTCAAACCATCAAGTCCCGGTAGCATCCTAGTAAATCTTTTCTGCACTCTTTCTAGTTTAATAATATCCTTTCTATAATAGGGTGACCAGAACTGTACACAGTATTCTAAGTGTGGCCTTACGAATGTCTTGTACAACTTCAACAAGACATCCCAACTCCTGTATTCAATGTTCTGACCAATGAAACCAAGCATGCCGAATGCCTTCTTCACCACCCTATCCACCCGTGACTCCACTTTCAAGGAGCTATGAACCTGTACTCCTAGATCTCTTTGTTCTATAACTCTCCCCAATGCCCTACCATTAACAGAGTAGGTCCTGGCCCGATTCGATCTACCAAAATGCATCACCTCACATTTATCTAAATTAAACTCCATCTGCCATTCATCGGCCCACTGGCCCAATTTATCAAGATCCCGTTGCAATCCTAGATAACCTTCTTCACTGTCCACAATGCCACCAATCTTGGTGTCATCTGCAAACTTACTAACCATTCCTCCTAAATTCTCATCCAAATCATTAATATAAATAACAAATAACAAAAGGAGAAATATAAAAGGATACAGGAAGAGGAGATTAGAGCAGAAAGTTCCAGTTGAAGTGTTAGCTGGATAACCTCCTCCTGTGCAGTACTTTCTGTGATTCCAGGAGCTTTTAAATTGCCCAAGGCCTCTGCCCATGCCACCAGGTTCCGTTTGTGTTTTTGTTTTAAAGAGAGCTCTCCAGGCTGTCAGTCTTAGTGAATCCTGACAGTTTTACCTTTGCAACCAGCTGCGTGAGACCTGTGCTGGGCAAAGATAGCAGCATGAAAGCAACATAGAGGCACCTTTCTTTTCTGACTCAATCATTTTCCAGGTTATCTGGAACCAGGTAGATTACAGTGACAAATCCATCTCTGTTCAAACAGCCAACAGGAAAAAACAAAATGTATTGCCATAAATATATGGACTTAAAAGCTTTGAACAACTTCTATTTGAACACACAGAGGAGCGGTAAGTCTACAGTAATCACATATATATTCTCCTTATTTACTCTAAGCAGCTCTGGAAAAAAGTGGACTTACAAAATTAAACACCAACATTGGCTGCAAATATAGGGGAAAAACGTACCATTCCTGTTCACTGAAATCCTGGATCCCTGACATCGTAATCATGAAACAAAAAAGTTTCAAACATTCCCTCCTCACTCACATTCTGGAATATCCCAGATCCACAAAAGAGAATGAGGCCGCTCTGAGCTACTTTACCTCATTATGAGACAATTGCAGAACCTCACGCACAGACAGACAGCCATTAAACTTCATCACGGCCACACATTAACACAACACTTAACCATGCACTAGGTACCTTTGGTTTGACAATTGTTTTTTATACAAGTATGAATAATACAGCAATCCACTGGCACCTACAGTGCATGGTGTACTGACACACTGGCGCCTATTAATGCGGATTCTGGGAGCCCAGCTCCTGATGTTTATGCTGTTTTCCATTGATCG
Source organism: Heptranchias perlo (assembly GCF_035084215.1). Classification (NCBI taxonomy): domain Eukaryota; kingdom Metazoa; phylum Chordata; class Chondrichthyes; order Hexanchiformes; family Hexanchidae; genus Heptranchias; species Heptranchias perlo. The sequence goes on from NC_090362.1 coordinate 7,089,987, forward strand.
GAAACAGACTCGCAGGCAGAAGTAAAACTGGGTCTAACAGCATAAATGTCAGGAGTCAGCTCCCAGAATCCAAATGAAAAGATCAGTAGAGAAGTGCACAGGATGCTGGCATCCAAGTTTGTACCTGTGATGTCTTCAAATAGTGGACAGAGAAATTTGATAGCAACATGCTAACATTCGTACGATAAAATCATTCACAGTAACTTACAGGCAATGTTTTAAGAACTAGAAAGTATTTCCCCATTTGATATAGAGATGGCAATTCCTAATATCAGATTTTAATTGGTGACCGAAATGACGTGTGTATGTGTGTGTGTGTGTGTGTGTGTGTGTGTGTGTGAGAGAGAGAGAGAGAGACGCCCACCATTTTAAAAATCATTTTATTTCAAAATGGTGCTTGTGAATACAGCCTATTGCAGGATTTGAAGCACTGAAACCTTTAGCACGAATCATGAATGTGTTGATATTTCCATTCATTCATGAAGACATTTCAATATCACAGTCTTTTGACTACAATTCCCTCATTATGTAGTACGACCCCCCATGTGATCGGTCAAGGGTAAACCTGTGCTTGGAAATTCAGGATCAGTTACCATACTCATCTAAGCAACTGGTCACATGGTTATCAGCATTCAGCTGCACTCAATTAGGTGGACGAGACTCCGACAATCTATTTCCCAGTCTGCCAGCTCAGTCATCTCACTTCAATTGCCTTCACCTCCTCAATCTTCAGTAGACTGTAGAGAAGGTGGCTGCACAGAGAGAGACAGAGAAAGAGTGTGTGTGCGCGCGCCGCGCGCGGGGTGGGGGTGGGGGGAGAGAGAGAGAGCGCGCGCGCGAGCGGTGGGGGGGGGTGCAGAGAGAGAGAGAGAGAGAGGGGGGGTGCAGAGAGAGAGAGAGAGAGGGGGGGTGCAGAGAGAGAGAGAGAGAGAGGGGGGGGTGCAGAGAGAA